>NC_091572.1:22509698-22532198 GCF_042767895.1 Penaeus vannamei
AGAGAAGGGAAATGGAAGGAGCGAAGGAAGGGAGAGCGGAGGGGGCGAAGGAGGATCAGATCCCTTCATCTCGAGAGTGCACTTGATCAGAGAGCGCGAAACGCCAAATGACGTTGAAGAAGCAGATTTATAATGCATCCTCGGACGAGTGATCAGGCGCCGTATCAGGGATCCGGCGTTTTATCGCCTTTTTCGTCTGCGAGGAATTGCGCTAATCTGTTTTGCGTGCTCGAGGCGGGCGCGGTCTGGCCGGCGCGCGACACGGGCGCTTCCCGGCCGTGAATCCGAATAAGCCAGCAGGATTACCAATAATGATAAATGGATAAAGATATTACCAATAAAAACAATGGCAGTAACAACAAATATAATGATAGTAATGATAAAAGCAGCTGTAATAACGATACCAACTTTGAATACCTCCATCAATATCATGGCTAACCCAACAAGAACCAACAACAACAATAATAAAATTAACAATAATCATTACAACAATAACAATAACATTGATAATAACGATACTGTTACTACTACCGATGACAATGATAATAATGTAAATGTCAACAACAACAATAATAACATTAACAACACCAATAATGATAATGATAACAATATCATAATGATGATGATGATAATAATCAAAACAATAATAATAACAATAATAATAATAATAATAACAAAAATCATAATAATAATTACAATTAACATTATGATACCATCACCACCACTACCAATAATAAAAATGGTGATCATAATGATAGTGATAATGATAATAACAATAATAATAATAATAATAATAATAATAATAATAATAATAATAATGATAATAATAACAATGATAATAATAATAATAACAATAATAACAATGATAATAACAATAATAACAACAACAATGATAATGGTAATAACGACAACAGCATCAATAATAATGAATATGATAATGGCAATAATAATAATGATGATGATAATAATAATAATGATGATGATGATGATGATGATAATAATAATAATAATAATAATAATAATAATAATAATAATAATAATAATAATAATAATAACAGTAATAATAATAATAACAAAAAAAATAATAATGACAGCATTAATAATAATAACAGCGATAATAATGACAATAAGAATAATAACAACAATAATGATGAAAATGGTAATAATAATGATAATTAATGATATTGATAATGGTAATAATAACGATAATGATGATAATGGTAATAATAACGATAATGATGATAATGGTAATAATAACGATAATAATGATAATGATGATGTTAATAATGATAATGATGATGTTAATAATCATAATAGTGATATTGATAATAATAAAGATAATAATAACAATGGTGATGATCACAATAATAATCGAAATAATTTTAACAATCATACTGATAATGATAAGAATAATAATAACAACAACAGCAACAACAACAACGACAATAATAATAATGATAATAATAATCATCACCATCATCATCATTATTACCACCATGATCATCATGATAATGATATTAATATTGATAACAAAAAAATAACAGCAGTAATAATAATAATAATAGCAATAAAATAATAATATAAATAATAATAATAATAATAATAATAATAATAATAATAATAATAATGATATTCAATAACAATAATAATAATGATATTCAATAACAATAATAATAATGATAATTATCCCTATTGTCATTATCATTATTACTATTATTATTATCATCAGTCATTATCAGCATCATTATCCTCACAGTTATAGCAACAATAATGCGATGAAATTAATAAAAACAATAATACTAATAACCGAAATAATGCTGATGTTATTACTGATGCGCAGTCATAAGAATATGTGTTCGCATAAAGCCTGACGTCTTTATCAGAGAGCATCTCCTTTTCCCATAAATACTTACATGTATCAACGCAGACACGCACACAAGGGATCCCCGTGTGCGTAAGTGTGTGAACGAGAGGAAAAGAGCAAGTAAAGTGAACGTAAAACAATAACTCATAAAAGCAATGTGATTAATAACTCAAGATCTTGACAAGCCATGTATTGTGGCCGTCACCGCTGGCGTCATCAATCAGCTGGCCCCGATGGTACCTCACACTCAATCAACTACCGTAATTAATGAGAAGGATGTCCGAAGGAGGTGGAGGTGGAGGAAGAAGCTGAAGAGGAGGAGGGGAAGGAGGGGGAGGGGGTGAGGAGGGGGAGGGGGGAGGAGGAGGAGGAGGAGGAGGAGGAGTAAGAGGAGGAGGAGGGGGAGGAGGAGGAGGGGGAGGAGGAGGAGTAGGCGGAGGAGGAGGAGGCGGAGGAGGAGGAGGAAGGGGAGGAGGAGGGGAGGAAGAAGAGGAGAAGGAGGAGGGGGAAGGGGTGAGGAAGAGGAGGAGGAGGAGGAGGAAGAAGAGGAAAAGGAGGAGGGGGAACGGGAGGAGGAGGAGGAAGGGGAGGAGGAGGAGGAAGAAAAAGAAGAGGAGGAGGAGGAGGAGAATGATGATAATGATGATGATGATGAGGAGGAGAAGGATAAAGAAATAAAGGAGGAGGAGGGCGAGGTAGAGGAGGAGGAGGAGGAGGAAGAGGAGGAGGAGGAGGGGTAGGGGGAGGAGTAGGGCGAGGTAGAGGAGGAGGGGGAGGAGAAGCACGAGGAGAAGGAGGAGAAAAAGAGGATGAAGAAAAAGAAGAATAAGAAGGAAGAGGAGGAGGAAGACGAAGACGAAGAAAAGAGACAAAGAAAGAGAAAGGAGAAAGGAGAAAGAAAACAGAAAAAAAGGAAGACGACGGGAAAATAAAAAAACAGGCTGATTTGCGTGATGGCTGAGAGAGAGAGAGAGAGAGAGAGAGAGAGAGAGAGAGAGAGAGAGAGAGAGAGAGAGAGAGAGAGAGAGAGAGAGAGAGAGAGAGAGAGAGAGAGAGAGAGAGAGAGAGAGAGAGAGAGAAAGCGAGAGCAAGAGCGAGAGCGAGAGAGAAAGAGAAAGAGAGAGAGAGAGAGAAAGAGAAAGAGAGATGTGGAAGGAGGGAGGAAGAAGCGACAGAAAAGCAATACAACGTCATGGCACTGAGCTCTCAAGGGATGACCAGTAAAGCAAGGTGGACGAAGAAGGAAGAAGAAAAATAGACGCTAAAATAAGTGGACGAAAATAACGAGAGATTTTGAAAATCACCAACAAGGATGAAGGATAAGAAAAAAACAGTAAAGCAACGAAAAAGGATCATTTCACAAACCAGGAATGAAAAAGGGTGATAAAAACAGACTCAGCAGAGACAGAGACTAACCAAAAATCAGATGAAACTGGATGAAAACCATCCTCAGGAGCGGCCCCGGAGACATCAAGTATTCAAGCTCAATCCGTAAGTTTTAAAAAGTTTTTTTTTCTCTTTCTTTTTTCTCTTGAAAGATTAGTACAGTTCATCAGTTAGAGCTTACACTAACTTCCTATCACGGCTAATTCTGGCGGCCATTAGAGCCAGTGTTAAGAAGAGTGAAAAGGGCGAAGGGAGGAGATGCCTCAGACCCGGCAAAGGGTGTAGGAATCTCAAAAGGGTGACCAACGCAAGTGTCAAGAGGGAATGGTGTAGTGTCAGGCATCTGGGAGATGTGTCAAGGAGTGCGGAGTTTCGTTTCAAAGAAGGAGATGATGCCACCAGGACGAAGGAAGACAAAAGGAGAGAGAGAACCGAGGGAATTAAGATGGCGGAAGATGAGGAAATGCGACAAAAATATATGACTGAGTAACGAAATGAAATAAAAACAAGAGTTTATCTAGCCTTAGTTTAGTCCTTTATTCACCACTCTGGCAAATTGCACAGGCTTTATATAATACCATTACCATGAAAATCTAGGCTATAACATTACTATAATATTATCATTTCAGTTAAAAGGAAAGAAAGAATATATCATAAATCGGTATATTCCTACCGCAGACACCAACACAAAACCACACACACACACACAAACATGAATCCTAGATTACAAAGACAACAAATCAAACACACGAACCTGAATCACACAGCGCAAATGCAGACACAATTTCGTAAGATTGAAGACGAAACATTGCAGCCTACCCCCTCCATTCTTTCTCTTACCCCTACCCCTTCCATAACCCACTCGTGCCCCCTCTCCCCTCCCCTGCCCAATCCCCCTGGCACCAACATCACAACAACAGGAGGCACAGCATGATGTATTACCCTTGATGGCACCCTCATCAGATGGCACCTTCCCCGACCTCGCGCCTTGCTGTAATGTCTTGGAAGGCGTTCTGCGATAGTGCAAATATTCCAGCATGATGAAAGAGGTTTCTTTTAAGAAGGGCAGAACAAAAATATTCCTAACGACATGGGGAGACCTTTGAAATATTTATCCCGTGGGAAATGTCGAAATCCCTTTGAACACCACGATCACTGGACTCAGCGATGTTCAGATGCATTAATAATGATCCGTTTCAGGACGTTCCTAGTAATAAGATCTATAAAATAAAGATTCGCCGTTAAATAATGGTTCTGGCAAGAGGACATGGCTGAGAATTACACTTGCAAGACTTTGACTGCATACATAAATATCCATTAATACAACTGGTAAATCATATATATTAGCTTAAGACTGAGAGAAAAAGAAGGTAGCCCAATGAGGGCAAACCTGGCAACACCGTGCATGGTCTCGTTTCCTCTTTTTAGCATACATACATACACACGAACATGCGGACAAAGTACACACACAAGGGGCAATCCTTAGGCAAATACACGATGACCCACACATACAAAGAGAGGGACACAAAGAAAAACAGACACACAAAAAAAGAAATGCCCACATAGAGGGAGTCCGTAGACAAACAAAAGCGGCCATTATCGCCTCGCACTGCAGCCTCAGCATGCATGACCGGATACCGAGGGCTATTACCGGCCCGAGCGTGGGAAGGCCCCACGGCGGCGCCCTTGCACGTGGCGGCGACGCGACCCCTCAATAGCCTTATTTTTACTTGTTATCGCAGCGACCCCGAAGACGCTGACGCACTCCGAGGAAATGACCCGAGAACAGGCGGTGACCCAACGTGACGTCGCTGTGACCTGATCCTTGCCCCCCCCCCCCCCCACGCTCCCACCGGCAATGACCTCCCGCTTGGTCCGTCATCATGACCCGTAATGATTCCCTTTGTAATAACATCCGGAAACTAATAACCCAATAATCAATCCGCGCTATTAAGAGAGTCCGAGCAGACTGTGACTGGATTGAGGATAAGGTTTCCCATCAGCGAGGGGAAGCCACCGTGGGTACGAGGGGAGGAGGGGGTGGAGGGATGAGGGGGAGGAGGACGAAAGAAAGGGGGAGGTGGTGGTGGAGGAGGAGGAGGAAGGGAGGAGGAAGGGGAGGAGGGGGGGAGGAGGAAACAGAATGAGAGGAGGAAAAGGCTGAAGATTAGGATTAGGAGGAGGAAGAAGATGGTGAGGAAGAAGAGGAGGAGGAGGGTGAAGAGGAGGATAAGAAAAAGGAGGAGGAGGAGGAAGATGAAGAAGAGGAGCAGGAGTAGGAGGAGAAGTAGAAGAAAGAGAGGCAGCAGCAACAGGAGAAGCAGAAGAAAGAAGAACAGGAGGAGAAAGGGAATAGGAGAAAGAGAATGGATGAGAAGCACGGTGCAAGACGGTGAAAGAGGGAAGACAGGAGAAGACGACCATAGTACCCAAGGAAGAAAAGGGAAAACAGAAGGAAATGCGACAAGAAAATGAGGCTGCCGCAGAGACCCATCCTTCTTCATAGCTCGTGTTCCCTGGAAACCAATATACACACAGGGCGTGCGCCTCTACCTGCTCTGTACATGTTTTGTCTGCGATGGGCGTCTCCCTCTCATAAAGAAACGGAGGGATATTATGGATGACAATAGACGCTTATCGAAAATGGCGGGAAAGAGAAGGGAAGGGGAGAGGGAAAGAGGGCGAGGGGAGGGGAGGGGAGGGGAGGGGAGGGGAGGGGAGGGGAGGGGAGGGGAGGGGGGAGGGGAGAAGAGGGGAGGGGAGGAGAGGAGGGAGAGGAAAGGAGAGGAGGGAGGGGAGGGGAGGGGAGGGGAGGGGGAGGGGAGGAGAGAAAGAGGAGAAATATAAATATATATTCTTAAATTCCCTTTCTTACAATGGATATTTTTTGCTGTGACATACTTTGTGTTTTATTTTGCTTGAGAGAGTGAGAGTGAGAGTGAGAGTGAGAGTAAGAGTAAGAGTAAGAGTAAGAGTAAGAGTAAGAGTAAGAGTAAGAGTAAGAGTAAGAGTAAGAGTAAGAGTAAGAGTAAGAGTAAGAGAGAGAGAGAGAGAGAGAGAGAGAGAGAGAGAGAGAGAGAGAGAGACAGACAGACAGACAGACAGACAGACAGACAGAGAGAGAGAGAGAGAGAGAGAGAACAAGTGAACCAGCAGTTGAGTCAGTGATTAGCGTTCTCACAAGCCAGATCGAAGAGCCTGTTATCAACGTTGCTTTCCAACCGGGATGAAAATCATGCCAACGTTATGACGTTGTTAGGACGACGTTAATGTGGTGTCGACATGGCGCGTAAAACCGTCAGCGGAAGGGAATCACGCGTTGAACCATTAAATAGTAAAGAAAAATAAAAGATATAAAGAATATCAAATAAGCAAATAAATTCCTTGAGATTGATGGCCTGCCTCTCCTCTATGGTCAGGGCGGGCGTTGATGTCGAGGAGCCGTGAATTGTACATCAATCTGTCACGATCAATACACGTAATGAAGACAAAAGGATTTCACTTGGACGAATATGACCGAGAAAACCAACTGCAAATGAAGACAGATCGGGCGGGCGGGCGGGCGGGCGAGCACTGACGCCGACGCACTCTGACGGCACATGACCTCCTACGCCGACCCCGACCGCACCTGACCTATCTTCCCCCAAAGCACTCAAGTGTCTGCCAAACAAAGAGATTCGAGAGGCATGAATTTGAGACCTCGTGACCCAACATCGCACTCAAGAGTCTAAGAAACAGGAGGCGAAAATTCGACAAACGTGCAGAGTCCATAAAGGAATCATCGAGTACTTCCCACACGCGCACCAAACATGGTAACATGATTTCACCCTTGATATGATGACGTCCACACGACAATCAGTGCGTTTTTATAAGTAATCTCTTAAATCCTTTGGTTAGCTCTTGGAATAAAACTAATATTCTCATTTCTGTAACTCTCAGACGAAAAACAGACAAATGGAAAGACGAATGCAATCGCCCCCAAAGAAAAGCGAAAACCCAGACACAAAAGAGAGGGAAACGGAATGCCCACGACCCATCCTGCAGCCAGGCGAATGAAAGCAAATGGCGAACGCAGGCAGGACGTGAGACAGAGGTGGACACTTGCATGCGAATATTTCATGGCATATCAAATATGTAGAGGACATGGACCGGGGATTATGGCAAGGCGCGCGCGGCAGAAGGATGGAACTAAAAGCACACACAGGCATACACTCTCGTGGACATGGGACATCCGAGCGTTAACACAGGAAAAATACACAACAAGGATCATGTGTTCACGCCAAACACAGAAACGGACATACACATGGACACAGACAAACAACATACACAAACACACACACATACATAAATGTTTACGTACATGCACACACGCGCGCGCACATAAACAAACAAACACACGCAAATCCTAGAGCAGGAGGGAAGCGATTCGGGATTTGCAGATCCGGGGATTCGGTTTCGGGATTCGGCGGAGCACGAAGAGGGGAAAGGGGAAGGCAGCGGAGCACATAACCCGAGACAATTAATTGGCAAACACGAGAAACAAAGACAAAAGAGAAGGGCGGGCCTGAGGGCGGGGGGGGGGGGGTGGCAGAAGGGTTTAGGTCTAAGGGGACAAGGGCAGATGGGAAGAGAATCAAAAGAAAGGGGGAGGAGGAGGGAGAGGAAAGGGCAGCATTGTAAACGGGGTCAATACCAAGGAAAGGACGGGGTGGGAGGTCAGGCCGAAGGCAGCTGTGGGTTCATCAAGTGACCAAAGATGATCGATAACCTTGTCCGAGGCCAAGAGATTCGAGGGATGACGGCTCATCACGGCAGCTTACCCCCTATCCCCTCCCCGCCCCTGTCCCTAGTCCCTTCATCCCTAATCTTTCTTCTCTCCCATTCTCTTCTCACCCAACTTTGTAACAAATACATAAAATAAAGAAGGTTATGAGTAGACGTCTTATGACAGTGTACCATGTTTTTTTCTCTTTTCAGTAATACAAATGATATGAACTTTCGAGGGCTTTCCCTTCCATTCCGAATTTTCTCCGAACTGCAAGAAA
The DNA here is from genome assembly GCF_042767895.1 of Penaeus vannamei. NCBI lineage: Eukaryota > Metazoa > Arthropoda > Malacostraca > Decapoda > Penaeidae > Penaeus > Penaeus vannamei. The sequence continues at coordinate 22,517,994 of NC_091572.1, forward strand.
GCGAAACACCAATAACCGTTGTCATGATCATCCGCAGAGAACGATGACGACACGAGTACCCTCCAGCCGGCGTCACGCTCTCGTCACGCAATGCTCAGGATAGACGTGCTGTGTGTTCCCCGACGCGCGTCTCAGGCCGGCAGCCGACCCTAAATCCTCGACATTTTCGTCCCTTGATACCTGACAATACTCTTAAATTAGGATAAGTGGATCAGAAGGAGAGGGCGAATCGCCTTTTTAAAGGATATATAGTTTTTTCGAGGGCGGAAGGGGGATCTCGTTTTCTATCAACTTATAACAAAAGGCAGAATGAAATTGTGACGTCCGTTTTCTTTGAGCTAGGGCCGGTTGAAGCTATGTTAAGTGTGAGGGATGTAAGTGTGGGAAGAAGAGAAGTAGGCGTGGGTGACGAAGGTGGGCGTTCAGATCGGTCAGAGAATGTGGGCGTGACAAGAGAAAGACGGGAAATATGGGCGGATACGGCTTCGCAAGGGTGTGTTACGAAGATGGATCGGGTGAAACAGGAGGAAAACATAGAGTAAGGGAGGGACGGGAGAAGAAGGAAAAGGGTGGGCGGGCACACTATAAGGGTGGGAGAGTTGGACGGCGAGGGTGTCTGGTGTTCTGGAAGCTGTCACGTGATCCATCAATAGCCTGGAGAGAACAATACAGGCACCATATGTCAGGTCCTCCTCCGCGATTTTCCTTTTGATATTCTCCCTAATCAACATTTCGTCGGCTATTATGGCATTAATTAGGTAACACAATCATGCTGAATACAATATGTTCAACTACAATTAGTAAAATATGCATTAACATACGACTCCGTGGCTTGAATAAATTAATAACAAACGTTTGACTAATACCGAGGCTAACGCTGGATTGGAGCGCCCTTGCTCATCACACGAGATGATGAACAAGCAACAATACAGTTTCCAGGAAGACAACGGAAAAACATAATCAGACCAGACTCCTCCGAGACGCAGAGCCATCACGGGAACACCATCGCTTCGAACCGTTATAAGTAATCGTCGTCAGAACTTCCCAAGAACCGAGCGCCAGAAAGACCGAGAGCCGATAAGCCTCGCCCTTCCCCTCCCTACCTTTATCAGGCCGGGGGAGGGGCTTGTTCCTAGACGGGTGACCCAGCCTGACCTCCGATGGGCCGCAAGCCACGATCCCGATCTGCCACTCACGCGGACGCAGCCGTCAATCATAACCATTGAAGGTGGCAATCACAGCGCGGCCAAGACAATAGAGGACCGTGGACACAGGGCGGCGGTTGATGGACACTGTGGGGGCGGGGGGGGGGGGTGCGGCCAGATTGGGGGAGGCCTGAGGTAGGGGGTGAGCTACCCTCGCCAGCTCTCACAATCAATCAACAAAACTTGCCTTTCCCTCCTTCCTAAACCCCAGCCGCCTTGCCCGCTCCCCCCTCCGCAGCTTCCCCCTAAACACAGGCCTTCCCTTCACTGTCTACGGCCTTTATCTACCTTTATCTTCCGCATTAGTCAGTAACACAATCCCACAAACAGACAACGCGAAAAAAATAAAAAGATCGGGAGAGAGAAAAAAACAATTGGATAAATACAAATACAAATACAAAAATACGAGGGGACTTAGCGGAAGATGAATCATTTTTTTCCTCAAGTGTAGAAAAGCCCTAAGCGGGGGATGGGATGGAGGAGGATGGGGGGGGGGCTTGTTGACAGCTGGGGCGGGGGAAATGTTTGGGTTGTTGAATAATAAAAAATATTAACAAAAATAAAATATTAAATAATGTTGTTTATGGTTATACAACTTTGCATTATTCAGTATACAGGATAGACAGGGCGAGAGAGAGAGAGATAGAGAGGGAGGGAGAGGGAGAGGGACAGAGGGACAGAGGGACAGAGGGAGAGAGAGAGAGAGAGAGAGAGAGAGAGAGAGAGAGAGAGAGAGAGAGAGAGAGAGAGAGAGAGAGAGAGAGAGAGAGAGAGAGAGAGAGAGCGAGAGAGAGAGAGAGAGAGAGAGAGAGAGAGAGAGAGAGAGAGAGAGAGAGAGAGAGAGAGAGAGAGAGAGAGAGAGAGAGAGAGAGAGAGAGAGAGAGAAGAGAGAGAGAGAGAGAGAGAGAGAGAGAGAGAGAGAGAGAGAGAGAGAGAGAGAGAGAGAGAGAGAGAGAGAGAGAGAGAGAGAGAGAGAGAGAGAGAGAGAAGGAGAACAAGAGCGAGAGAGAAAGGGGAAGGAGGGAGGGAAGGAGAGAGAGAGAGGGATAGAGATAGAAAGAAAGACGGACAGATAGATAGAGAGAGAGAGGGGTAAAGTAGCAAGAGAAAGAGAAAGTAGCGAGAGAGAGAGAGCGAGAAATGGAATTAGATAGAGAGAAAGAAAGATAGAGAGAAAGAGGAAAAGAGAGGAGAGAAGGAGAGAGGGAGAGAGGTAGGGAGAGAGGTAGGAGGGAAGAAGGGGGGAGGGAAGGAGAGAGAGAGGGGGGGGGTGAAGTGAAAGAGATTAGGAATACATCGAAAGAAAGCGATATAAAAAGAGAAATGGTAAAAAAGGAGACAAAAAGACAACAGAGAAACGATAGGAAAGCAAAAAGAGAGAAGGTGAAAGACAGAAGAGAAGAGTGGGAGAAAGAGAAAAGGGGAACGCCACTAACCACAAATAAAAAAGAGCGTGCGAACGGATTTGTGGGAAACGGCGGATGCGGAGATGAGGAGAGGGATAGGGAGTGGGGGAGAGGGATGGGGGTTGGAGGTAGGGGGAGGGGGAGAGAGGTAGAGGATCATCAGCGAATAAAAGGGACTTCTGCAGAAAAGGTCACTGCGGTCGTCTGTATATAAAAGGAAAAAATATGAAAACCGTTGTTGGATTAAGGGATTAACAGTAAATTCAGTCTGGTTCCAGCTGTTCACGGTTGGTGTAAACAAACAGTCCCGACCACTCCCGTTTACCTCCTCCTCCCCCCTCCCCCCATCTCTCGCTCCTGTCTAAGCCGTCGAGTCCTGAATTAATCTCCCACTTGCATCGAGATTTATTTTGATGCGGGGACTGATGGCGCTGCGATACATGGGTTTTAGCCCACGTTTCTCTTTAAATAATCTTATCTATCGCTCTCTTTATCATCTGTTTTCACTCCTTCGGCAAATCGCCCCTTTCGAGACATCCTCGAATCAAGTCAACATGATTCAGGCCGCGATAATCATTCAGTAATTCATGTATCAAAGGCCTACCGACCTGTCACGTGACGTCATTCCAACCTACGCAGTGACGTCATGGTCTTTCGTCTACCCTGTGAACTTTGACGATCTTCGCTGTTACGACGAAGCCAACAGCGTGGCTTCAAAGAAATGCTTTGGGGTGAATAAAAAATATAAGCGACGCCGCCTATCACCGTGGGGTATTACACGTTCTGAGCCGTGCATGTGTAGGTGGGGTTATGTGCGTGCGTGTGTTTGTGTTTGCGTGTGTGTGCGATGGGAGGGAGCGAAGGAGGGGAGCTCATACGAGAGGAAATTCACATGATCATTTCATCAGAACAATACCGACCCCGCCAGGCGACTCATTGCAACAATGACAATGCCAGTCATCTCTTCTTTAACAGTGTGCAAGGTCAATAAAGACCTTTCTTACCACAGCTTGACTGATATGAGAGCAAATTGCGAGACTGAATTATACACACAACACAAAATATACACGCCACAACCACGCCCACGTCTGAAACAGGAAAAACAAGAGCAAAAACAACGCGTCTGCGCCACAAACACAGCAACAGCAATCACAGCGGCGCACAGCGAGGCATCAGACGCACATCAAGCGCCGGAGCGGTTCCCTGCGCCCGTAATCCCGCATCAGGACGAGGTGAGGGGCGGCCAGGAGCAACAGCAGACAAGGATTAGGGGAAATTAGAGAATTAGAAGGTATTACGATTCGACCGCTCTCGTCATGTTTCTCCCCTCCCCCCTTCCCCCTTACCCCGCCCGACCCTCCAAAGCCACCGCCTGTCCTGCCGCGACTAGTTCTTTTTTGTGTGCTTTGTTTTTCTTCCGTCAGAGGAGTCGTAAAAAGTTGGTTTGTCACCTTCGCTAGGTGGGGCTTCCTAGGAGTAACCATCTGCGTTGCCTGAGTCTGCCTCCACCCATCCATCTATCTACGCCTGTCTCTCGCTCTCTCTCTCTCCCTCTCTCTCACTAACACACTCACTCGCTCACTCTCTCTCTTTTTCTCCCCCCCCCTTCTCTCTCTCTCTCTCTCCCTCCCTTCCCCCTTTCTCTCTCTCTCCCTCCCTTTCTCTCTCTCTCTCTCTCTAATATTCCTCCCCTCTCTCAACCACGCCCTCTCCCATTCTCCCCTTTTATATTTTCTTCTTTTTTCCTCGTCCTCTACCCGTCCCTCCTTCGCCTACTCCATCTTCCTATACCTCCTTCGCCTTCTCCCTCTATCTATCCCACCCTCGCCTCTTCCCTCTTCCTATTCCCCCTACGTCACCTCCCTCCTCTCTATGTACTGTATATCCTCTTCGTTGGATTATTCTCTCGCAAGCCATATGAGTTTAACGAGTTGTACGTACCCGGCGAAGCTACATGTTTCGCCCGAATATTATGCTCATCCGCAAGTTCATCGGCAAGTTCGAATAGGTTTTGTTGTAGCGGCATATTGTATTCCGGCGATCTGATGGCGATCGTGATGAAGTTGATGGTGAATGGTGACGTTGATGATGGTGGTGACGGTGGTCATATCTGGTGGTGATGGTTGACGGGGATGAGGACTGACAGATGATGATGATGATGATAGTGATAGTGATGATGATGATGATGGTGATGATAGTAGTGCTGATGATAATACTGCTGCTGATGATGATGATTGTGATGATGACAAGGATGACGACGACGATGACGATTAGATGGTGAGGATGACAATGATTCAAAACGCGAATTCAACACCCGACACCCTGAACACCTACGCACAAACGAGCGTGCGTGAGTCCCAGAGTACCGAAGGCTGAACTGGCTCCAAGGGTGTGTTTAAGCCAAGGTCGCCATATTGCAGGTCCGGCCGAGGCATGACTCTGCAAAGTGCAACGGTTGCAAGTGCAGCGGGGTGGGGTGGGGGGAGGCAGGGACTTTGTAATTTGCGTTGATTGATGAGAGGTTGGAGGAAATGTTTTCGGAGAATTGATTTTAAAATATCGCTTGCATAAATGATAAGGAAAACGTAGAGATCTATACGTCGTTAAATTCTGAGAGAAATTATATACAAATAAAAGAAGGAAGGAAGTGGAGAACAGAGGAGCAACGAAGGAAAAGAAAAGGTTCATGGGGGAAAAGTAAGCAGAGAAGTTGAGGTGAAGAAGCGGTAACTAAACGATGTTCCGCGCTGCCAAGGTGTTAAGGCAGTGGGCGGAGCGTGTCAAGGGCAGAGGATGGAAGGATGGAAGGAGCGGGATCAAAGCTGGCGTGAATTCTAAGATTCGAAAACCTTTTGCAGTCGGGAAAAGCGCAATCATACCTTCCGGCAGCATTGCAATCGTCAGTGCATACGCTACTGTGATAAAAAAAAGTCTTCATCATTTTTCATGTGATAAATCCTCCGCACACTCGAGTCCGTGTGAGACTCCGAGGCGAAACAAGGCATCGAAAAGAAAACACACGGACTCGAGCCGCTATTTAACTGGCAACTCTCACCGGGTGTAAACAGGCTCCCTCCTATCGCAGCCTGCATCGCTGTGGCACTCGGCGACGTATCGTATAATGCATATGAGTTGACACGATCGCAGGCTCTCGCGGGCAAGGTCTATAGTCCTTGCTCGCGAGTGTCGTCAGACTGGCTGGAACACGGGGCCGAAGGACATGGCGGCCCCAGGGGAGCGACCCTCTAAGTGTCCTCATGTCATGTCGTCTTGCACCTGCAGGTCTCATGGGCAGCGCTCCTTCGAACGCGCACACGAAAAGGCTCCCGCGGCCACGGAGGCGCCATATAAACACCGCCGGCCACTTCAGAAGGCGCCTTGTGTTTGCATTACACAGTGCATTACTCCCCCGCCCTTACCGTCGCCTAGGCCGCAATATGGCACCGGCAAGCCCGACAGGCGCAATAAAAACAGGCTTGTGTTGAAACAATATCCGACCTGGGTCCGGAGTCAATATTTCCCACATTCCTATCAGACCATTCTAGGGTACGCGTTAGTGTACAGACGCCAAGCCCCTCGTTCCCCCTCCTTCCTGCCTTTCCTCCTCCCCGCTCCCTCCATCTCCCTCACCCTATTCTCCCCTTCTCCCTTCCACCAACACACTTCTCACCTTCAATCCCCTGTTCACCTCACCCAACTTCACCCCTCATTCACATCTACACTCTCATAAAACACTCAAAAAAAAAAAAAAAAAAAAAAGAAAAAAAAAAAAAAATCCTTAGGGGAATCTGGTGGTCTGAATCCCAGCGCCTCCTCCCTCGCGCCATTGCCATTATCGTTCGGCCAACTTAAGTAGTAAAACGCTATTAATACCCAGCCTTTGTTGAACATCTAAGCCCGTCGTTTCATTCCAGCGGGGCCGTACTTTGTGATCACCATCATTTCTTGCATTTTTATTTAGTGGCATGTTATTGACCTTCTCTTTCCTTCCTCCTTTATCCCCTCCTCCCTTTCCTCCTTCCTTCCTCCCTCGCCGCCACTTAATGCGCTCTTTCTCCTTCGGTTGACAGAATACTCTTTCGTTGGGCTTTGGCGCGGTTCGTCTTCATTTTACGTCATTTGCAGCAAATGGCCGGGAAACCCATACTAAATTAATACGTTACTCTCTCGGTAAACATTTTAGTTTGATGACTTGCACCAAATTATTAATAATGTCTCTCACTCGCTCTCTCTACCCAAACTCCATCTCTCTCTTGCCCGTGTGTACTGTATATGTGTGCGTGTTGAGCGCATGTGTAGAGAGAGAGAGAGAGAGAGAGAGAGAGAGAGAGAGAGAGAGAGAGAGAGAGAGAGAGAGAGAGAGAGAGAGAGAGAGAGAGTGTGTGTGTGTGTGTGTGTGTGTGTGTGTGTGTGTGTGTGTGTGTGTGTGTGTGTGTGTGTGTGTGTGTGTGTGTGTGTGTGTGTGTGTGTGTGTGTGCGTGCTTGCATTACAAAAAGACATTGGTCCCAGTATGCGCGTATTAGTACAGGGAAGAATAAAAAGGCGCCGACCTGCAGACGGCCCGCCGGCCCCGCACGTCGGCCGCCAGTACCGCCGCTGTGCGGGTCACGACGAAGAGGAATCTCCACCTCTCCCCTTTTCGTCTCCAGTGCGACACACTATCCCTTACTTCACCCATTTCACTTTCTAAGTGCAATTTCACCCTCCATAACCTCTCCAACTTTTTGACATTATCAGACTTGCTGGAGATAAAAAAAAGGGAAAAAAATGCTCACCGGAGCCAAGTTATAACAGGGTTAGGAGTAACTTGCAGCAAAAATATCCACAAACAATGTATCGGTTACAATGCCTTGTTATTTTTTACGTGCGTGTGTAACTTCCTTCTGTGCAGAGGCTTCTCTTGCTCTATGCTCTCTCTCTCTCTTTGTCTTTTCTCTCTCCCTCACGCACTATTATACGGCAACTAGAACGTAACTTATGGTGCTGTACGTTTCCGTAGACAAAGCTAGGCTGGGCACCATATTTTAAGATTAATATTATGTTGTAATGTGTATAAATTGCATTTCTAGTCCATGTTCTGGTTGGGAGTAAGCAAGGACAGGTTATGCTGACTGTGCAATGTTGGTTATACGCTATGCTAAACACTAAGAAGTGTCTCGGGTTTTGCTAAACAATTTAGTCTAGGCTATACTAAAGGAGCTTATTTTAATCTGCGCCCTGTAAAGTTTGATGACGTTAGGCTCAGCGAAGCCAATTATAGTTGGGTTAAAATAACACTTTTCTCGCATGGATAAATTAGTCTCCAGTGTTCCGGCGGGACCGAAGAACCCCACAGAACGGGCGCAGACAGAAGATCGGATCACGAGGCATCGCAGAAGGCTGAATGGCATCAGAAACGAAAATGTCAAGAGTATCGATTTTAATCCCATGGAACGCTGCTAGCGCTGCGCCCGCGGGGGAGCCTAATTCATGGCGACATCATGTATTTTTAATTAAAGTTGATGTTCATTGTCTAAATTCAGTGCAATGTTCAACGACCGTTTTCATAACTGATTTGAAAAGCGCGATTTTTTCCATATAGATAAAATATATATAGATATATATTGTGTGCGCTCTATTCACAGGCACTTCATAACAGACAAAAAATACAATGATTTTCGGGAACAGTATTACAGTTCATACACGACACATGTTTGCGGCAATAACAATATCGCTCCTCCATTGTCTATTTTCATTGTATTCAAATATGTGAATTCATATTTTTTCAGTTCAAATATTTATGCTTATTTATCTACATAACTCTTTTCGTATTCCTCCTCTACCTATACCTCCAAAGATCTCTCTATCTCTGTCTTTCTTATTTTCACGTATGCTTCCAATTCGCCGTTTCTCGTGAGAGTGAGTGCCAACATAGTGCCAGTGACAGAAGATGCGAGGGGGCAGCTCCATCACCATTACCCAGGCTGTTAACGGTTAGAGGCCCAGTATGAAATATTCACCCTTGGCCTACAAGCCAAATGTCGTCGGCTGTCACTTTCCCCTGTTGTAAACGCTCCGCCATCTTGTATCCCTCATGGGTCACCACGATCTCATTTTCATGCTTCACCGAGAGAAAAATACAGGCATAAGCTATGGATGTGAAAAAACTGTTTAGTTTGATTTGCGATGACGTGGCCAAGGCGGGGACGTGCGTGTGTATGCGTCTAATCAACAGGGCCGCGTCCACACACGGCGAACATCACGTACACCTTTCCAAACATTGGTCAAGACAATGTTGACGCCAAATTATCGCCTCTATTTCTGGCAAAGGAAGGGAAATCGTGACTGCAATGTCTGTGCGGCGCTGCTTTGTTTAGAGATGCCTCGCCAGGGTGTCCTAAACCAAGTCCCAGACGCGCGTGCGAACTTGCCGCTTTGTTATTTTATTTAAGGCGGGGGAACTGCGCGCATAACTAAACCACTTTGTCGTCTGGGGATCGTAACTTGGGATTTTAAAACAAAAACAAACATTAGCTTTGCTAGCTGTTGAAGGCAGTATTTACCATAGCTGATAATAACAATAACAATATTTACGATAGTTATGATCCCACTAAAAGAGATGGTAATGAAGGAACATACTATAAGAACAATGTTACAGCAATAGTGATGATAATGGAATAAAAGTGTAATAAATAATGTAATAACAATAAAAGCAGTATCATTAGATGACAGCAACAAAAACAGACAAAAACAGTAATGATAACAACCCATTACACGAAACTAGAAAAAAACATTGCCATAAGAGCAAGACTTTTAAGTGTTTTAGCACCTGCATGCAATTGCTCCGTGCACGGTAATGATCCCGTAAAATTCTCCTGTCAGCTAATTATGATATTGAAAACAGAATTATCTGATATCGCTATTCACTCTGCCGGATTAGCGGTTCTTCCATTACCGCATTTCCTTACATGTGCGATCGCACCGGAACTCCGTGCTCCGATTCGGGCGATATTGGCGCACATCGGAACAGCGCCGCCGACCGACTTCAAATGCACACGCTGGTAAAATAAACCGGGGAAACGCAGCATATTTTCCAGCATATTCACATTTGACCATTTGATTGCTCGTTAAAAGCTGCTGTTTAAACGTAACACAAATGGCACGCGGAAAAAAGTCCAACGATTTGAATATTCCTGCAACATGCCTTTCTATTGCAGTTTTAATACACGCTGGCAAGTTGGTTTATGTATCCCATCGAATCTCTATGCGGATTTGGCTTCAGGCTTTAGGGCGGCAGTCTTCTGTTAAGGCTCTTAAAGGCTTTTGCAGACAGAATTTGCATTTGTGCACGAGGATGCACATGCATGCATAAATACAAGGCTGTAAATTATGTACCACCATATATGGTGCTCCGGCATATAGAGACAAGCATACATAGACAGATATAGACACAAAAAAATTTCATATACATATAGCTTATATATCAAACAGATGAAAAGATAAAGGGAGGATGAAGGGAGGAGAGGGAGTGAGAGAAAGTAAAAGTAAGGACGACCACCAAAATTTCTTCCCCGCACACGACACCCGCATCAGTCAGTCCTGGTCCGAGATTCTTGTCTAAGGACTGACTCATCATGAATCCCGAGCCACATCTCCATTATTCACTCTCGCTATCCATCTTCCGGAGCCCAATTTGCCCCGATTAGGCCCCTCTCCCTCCCGTCTCCCTTCCGCCCCCCTCCCCCCACTTAATTGTCTTATCTCGCCCCAAAGTCCGTCCGTCCCTCAGTCGCTGGTGCCGCCTCCTGAACTTCCCCTCAAAGTAGTCTTGTTTCCCCCTCCCATAACTTCCTTCTTTTCCTGTTCTTCACCATTCTTTCACTCATTTACCCTTCTTCCACTTTCATCTCGTCCCATCTTTATCCTCTTTCCCTTCATAGCACCTCCCTATTTTTTTTTCCTTTCTTCTGTCTCCGCAAAACAACATATTGGGGTTGTTCCGTGCCGCTGTCCACCGAATTAAATTCTGGCCAATCTTTTCTCCGTTCAGATTCACAACTTCCCTAAAAAGCGACCGCGGCTTCCCTTTAATGCCAGGACAATTGCTATCTCCGCTATCTTGCGATACGAGCGCTATTGATCAAGCGGGCGTGGACGTAGAACACACATTGTCTTGCGAACGATAATAAAAAAAAAATGTGTATATATAAATGGAATAAAATCAAAACTCCTTTGTGCATTATTTATCGCTAATCAATACATGTTAAGGTGTGTTCGACTCGATTCTCTCCCCCGTGATAGATTAAACAACCATCTATCTCTTCAGGGGCTCGTCTAATTGTTTCCTAGTCCCTCCCACCTTTCCTCCTTTTTAGCCTTTTTCGCCTCTCTCTCCTCTCCTCGACTAATCAGCTTCAATCTTTTACAGTTAAACGTTTCTGCCAATTCATCGGCCATTTCCGTTTCATCTTGTACCTCTTATACGCATTACATGGGGTTTGGGAGGGGAGGGGAGGGGAGAGTTGGGGAGGGAAGTGAAGGAGGGAGGCGAAGTGAGAGAGTGGAGGGGATTAGAGCGAGAGGATGGAGTGCAAAGAGAGGGAAGGGGAGAGAAAGGAAGGAAAAGGTAGTAGAGGAGAGGAGGGAAGAGGGGAGAGGAGAAAGGAGGGGAAGAAGGTTAGGAGAGGAAACGACGAGGAAGTGGGGGTGCTCCTACACGCCCTCCCTTCAAAAGGCGAAATGAAATCAGGATGAGAAAAGAAAGTTGAAGATTTACAGTGCAATGTTTACAAATTAACATGACCCACATATTTCATCCGCTGTGTTTTGCTCGTTCCCGTTTTTCTTTTTTTCTTCTTTTTTTTGCGTTCTTTCTTCCCGGTGTCATGGGTCGAAATAGCTACACGTACCAGGATTTCCGGCCTTTTTCTTACAAGACTCGCTAATGTTTACTCGATCCTGTTAAAGTCGAACACACACATATAAACGCACACACACACACACATAGTCTCTCTCTCTCTCTCTCTCTCTCTCTCTCTCTCTCTCTCTTTCTCTCTCTCACCTGCAAAGACACAAATATATACATACAAGCACATACGCACACAGGCGCACGAGCCGCCGAGCACATATAAACCAACACACACGAATAATATTCTGCAAAACAGAGCGTAGATGTAAATCGCGTGGTAGTCAAAGCCAGTAACAGCACAAGGGAGAGAGGGCAGAAAAAGTTTAAATTCGGAAAAAGTGTATTAAAAAGAGGGATGGAAGGGGGGAGAGGGATGGAAGAACGAAAGGAGAGAGAGGGGGTGGATGGATGGATGGATGGATGGATGGAGAGAGAAAGTGAGAAATTGAGATAGATAGATAGACAGATAATAAGATAGATAGGTACAGAGAGAGAGAGAGAGAGAGAGAGAGAGAGAGAGAGAGAGAGAGAGAGAGAGAGAGAGAGAGAGAGAGAGAGAGAGAGAGAGAGAGAAAGAGAGAGAGAGAGAGAGAGAGAGAGAGAGAGAGAGAGAGAGAGAGAGAGAGAGAGAGAGAGAGAGAGAGAGGGAGAGAGGGGAGGGAGGGAGGAAGGGGAGAGAGAGAGAGAGAGAGAGAAAATAGAGAGAAAGAAAGAGAGAGAGAGAGAGAGAGAGAGAGAGAGAGAGAGAGAGAGAGAGAGAGAGAGAGAGAGAGAGAGAGAGAGAGAGAGAGAGAGAGAGAGAGAGAAAGAGAGAGAGAGAGAGAGAGAGAGAGAGAGAGAGAGAGAGAGAGAGAGAGAGAGAGAGAGAGAGAGAGAGAGAGAGAGAGAGAGAGAGAGAGAGAGAGAGAGAGAGAGAGAGAGGGGGGGGGGGGGTACAAATAAGACTTTCGAAACTCAACCCGAGTATCTACTAAAAAGTCACAACAAAAGAGAGAAAAAAATGTACAAACTGTAATAGCGCGGTTTGTTGACGTCCTGCGAGCGCCGGCTCACAGGGCTGCGCATCGAGATCCATTCCACTTTAAACTTTAGATATAAAACTAAATTTTCCTCCCATTTGGATAATCCCGATGCCGTTTAAAAGTTATCATCGGGATCCCGGTTCATCCCGGTCCTAAACAAGCAAACAATCCGCCTACGGTTCCTGCAGAAGCTCCTCCTGTATAGGGGAAGCCACGGCCCCGAAGTTGCGTAAATTGTTTCCCCGATATGCGTGTTAACAGCGCCGAGGGCACAGCGCGGGTCCGGGCAGGGGCTGGAGGTATTGATTTAAATTAGCAGAGACATATCTCAGATGCAGAAAGAGATAATAGGACACTTGAGGTGTTTATGGCATGCCGCGCCGCCGGGCCATTATTGTTAACGAGGCGACACAAGATGCCAAGCGGCGATACCCGGACGCCGCATAATACAATGCCCTCCCACTCCCCTATCCCCCCCCCCCCACCGACCCCACTCTCCTCCTCTCCAAGCCATGGGTTATTTATGCGTTCGTCTTGTATGATATGTCCTTCAGAAGCCATTAAGAAGATTTATAACAAGCATGGAAGAAAGAGATTACAATTAAGCCATTGTTTACAAGGTGGGGGACTCTCGCTCCCCCTCGCAGCACGTAAGCGCCAGTCCCTGTTAAAAGCTTATCGTCTTGCATATCAGACTTCTGTCGCAGAACTACAATACGAACTCTCTCGTCCTCGGCGTGACTAGCGGATGTTGCATGCAAAACAATGCACGGGAGGAGCAGCCAATTATTCCGTCAGCTTGATCTATATGCAATCATCCGTAATGTTCTCTCGGCTGTTTCCGCCTCAGAGTAAGTGGTATATTATTTTACAAATTAACACAGAATTCTGCACGACGCTGTTTGTTTTTTTTTTTGCGGATATTGCTTTAACGTTCCATGATACACAGCTGCGCGATCGTGAAAAGCGAGGATCTATTAGACGCTCTCAATATCAGCTAATGTGAACGAATACGGGCGACTCTCCCGAAGCGAGCACGAACAAAAATATTTTGTCTCGTTTTGTAAGCAGTCCCTTTCTTCGTACAAATTATTGTGTCTTGCTTGTCCTGGTGGAAATATATCACTGCGGGTTCTGTGGCTGCAATACGCTGCGACGTGATCTAGCGCTGGGAAACCTTCTGGTGTAATATTAGGCAATTTCATTCACAAAAAATGTAATATCCGGAAAACTATTTGGAAAATCCTGTAATCTAAACTATGTCAATTGCAGCGAAACTGCCAGGAATTTATCATGTCGAAACGACCATGAATGTATAATACAGAAATACGCCGAACTGGACTTGAAATATAGATGAAAAAGTCGCGGAAATTTTCGTCTTTCCTCACAGTGGTCTGCCACATCACCGGTCGCCTCTCCCGAGCAAGCGGGCGCGCGGGAGCGAGGGGAGCCCAGGAAATAATCCCCGTGTTCAATAACCAATTAGAAGGTAGATTTAGGAGGCAGCGTCCCGCGGGTGTCGATAAGAAGCAATCTGGACGCTCGTAGATTAAGCAGGATTCAGCCTTGCAGACTCGCCGGGTCGATCCTTCCCTTCACTTGTCCGCCGGCCTGCCCCCCCCCCTCGCCCCCGGCATGCAAAATGCACGCGAATCATCGCATTAATCACACCCTTCCCGAAATA
>NC_091572.1:22552198-22554698 GCF_042767895.1 Penaeus vannamei
CTCCGGGAGAGCGTCTGGACCTCCTTTTCCCCCGAAATCATAATGGTATTCCTTCTCGAAATAACAAGATTCCCGTTCTGGCTTCTTCCAGCAGGAGGAACGCAAAAGCCAAAGCCAAAACTAAAAAAGGCCTTAGAAAGAAAGAAGAAAAGAGAAAAAAAAGCCCTTGGGGTCTCTGTGCCTCACTCACACGACCGGGCGGTGCAAGCCTTCGAGCCTGTGATTAATGTCGATACGAATAATGAAGCATTAAGGCCTCAAGGAGATAGGGCGGCTCGCCTGTGCTCACGGGATGCAAGGGCGGGAGATAACCGACGTCAGGAAGTGTCCGTTAAAGTTTGCCACAGAATATTCTATGAGATGGAAAAATAGCGATATCATTTGCCAACTTTGCTAGATTCTATATACAAAAGCTTTTGTATATAGAACATACACATGTATAGAGAATATACACAGCCGGCATTAAGAGAGTAATGCTCCACCTTCCAAAATACGAGTGCGTTATCCGAAGTATAATGGCAGCTCTGGCGCGACGGCGAGACAGTTGTTCTTTTTCGCATCGATGAAACGTAATTATCACGGATATGCGTTGCGCGGGTGCCAGTTATCACCTGCAATGTTGCATGGAACTCGGGAAAACTTAACGTCACTGAATGCGACAATACATACAACATAAATCGGTCTACAGCTTCGTGATGAGAGTAAATCATAAATCGCCTTTTCCCCGCTGCTTAAATACACCTTTGTTAAATGCATCAAACCGCAAATCTTATTCGAACCACATTCATTTGCACCCGAGTGAATATTTAGTAGCCTCCACATCCTGAAATCACAAACAGAAAACGTGTGTGCAAACGTCACTGACACTTCACACGCGGCCTTGCGGAGCTGCTTCGCTCGCCCATTTGCGGGGGCGAAATCCTCGCTGTCAAGTACCCGAGCTTTTCCACGGAGGCCAAAACGCGGGAGGTGTCCAGCTGGGTCTTCCCTGTCCCCACCCAGCGCACACACTGCTCATTTACGCTTCCTACGTGTCGGCCTGAACAGACACGGAGAGGCAGAAAAAGAGAAAAGGGAGAGAAAAGATTGCAGTGAGCGTGTGTCCTTGCAACGTTCGCTTATTTCTCCAAGTGAACGAGTCACGTGACGTCTCTTGGAGTGTACGCCTCTACGAAAAATGACAAATGGCTGGAACAAACGCTGGGCGGAGAGGATGAAAGGGCTCAGCGGCGTGTGTGATTCCCTACTGTGGGTTTTAAATGCTAACGACACCAGGCGAGCAAGCATACCAATGCTGTCCTTCCTGTCTCTCTCTCTCTCTCTCTATTCTATTCCATTTTCCACTTTTTTTTGTCTCTCCCTCTCCGTTTCTCCTTCCCCCCTCTCACTCCCCTGTCCCTCTCCCCACCTCTCTCTCCCACTCCTGTTCGTTATCCGCTTACGCACACATCCTCGTAAAGCCTCTTGCAAGCTGATATTGTGTGATACCGGAGAGGAGAAGAGAAGCGCTCCGTCACAATGGCCGAGTATTTAACACTCGAGACCTCAAGAGGCCCACTAGCCCTAGGCCTACGCATAATCTGGACGGGACCCCACACTCCCGTTTCCTGGTCTGAGAAAGGGGAATAGAGAAAAAACAATCCGTTGTCATCATCGATTTCCAAACAGCTGGCAGTGGCAGTTGCGTCATCCACGAGGCTAATTATTGGACAGGCCCGGTTAATCACTTCCGCCTTGTTATGACACTCTTACAAATTGGCCTGCCTGGATTAACGACGGGTGACCGCAGGCCTAATCGCTGATATCAAATGCGCCCCATCCGAGTGCCAATATTGGCATCTGCACACAACAGCGCTGGCACTGCACTGCTCTTTCTGTTCAGCTGAGGCCAAGGGGATTACGGAATGTCCTCCCCACAGCCAAGACCCGTAAACAATGCGGAAAAAGAACGAAAACCGCTTTCAAAACACGGTATCAACATCCAGGGTAAATTGACATTTTTTCCGTTTATAAAACGAAGCAGTTCTATTTCTTCCTCTCTGCGTCCCCTTCTATTTCTTCCGTTTTCCCCCCTTTTCTTCCTTTTTTCTCTTTCCTACTTTCTCTCTCTCTCTTTCTGTCTCTCACCCTCCGCCCTATCTCCCCCTCGTTCTCTCTCCCTCCCGAGGAAGCGTACGCTATAGGGTGATATTGGCTGGTGAGAGGGTCGCGTCGCTCAAAGGGCGGCATGGCGGTGACACCCTACTCATTCCCTCGCATCTTCCGCGACGTCTTCCCTCCTCAAATCACCTCCATCATTCCGTCTCCTTCCTCCCCCACCTTTCTTTTCCCAGTCTATTTCTTCGCATCCAGCTCTCCCTCCCCTACCATCACCATATCCCCAATAACCTTTTCCACCATTTCTACTATCTCCTCTTCTATTTGCATCACCCTCCCCCCTATCTTCTACTCCTACCATCTCCACCACTGTCCCTTCCCCTCCCCCTCCCTCCTACCCCCG
>NC_091572.1:22569698-22574698 GCF_042767895.1 Penaeus vannamei
GCAACAATGGCGCTGCGAGTATTTGCAGTCGCAATATTAGCAAACAAAACCAGTTTTCAGTGATGTTTTGGGGGTGAAAGTTATCATGAATATATTAATGATTTCCCTAACATTTAGTTCCAAACACTACTACTCATAATGTGCAAAAGCTTCCGCAAAGCATTTTTATCCGTAGGTTAAATCAACTATTAAAGAAATGCCAATCTATAGAACAAATAAAACTAACTGTTCTTCGTCTTTCAGGAAATTACAAAAAGAGAGCGCCACAGAGATCAAGAAATCTCGCGAAGTCTCATGATATATCGCGGAAACTCGTGGACACATATCTTGCGAAGCCTCGCGTTTATCTCACGGATTCTCGGTAATATCACGTGAAGTCGCAAAAATTCGTCGCATCACACCAAATCTCACATTATCTCCCGAAATCTAATCACGTCTCGCGAAATTTCACAAATCCTCGCAAACCCTCGCCATGCAGAATCTCGCGACTCCTCCCCTGCCTCAAGGCGCGAAGAGAGAAAGGCTTGTTTCCTCGATCTCTCATAGTTAAGCTGGATACGCCTGTTGCATGAGTGTGGAGGTTGTGCTCTTGAATGGGCCGTCTGACAGATAACCGCCGCCCCAACGCCGAGCAACGAACCCGCTTCACCGACCCGAGGTTTAGACGATGGCTGCGCGGTGAAGTTCCAGTGACTAATTCAACTGGCTTTCTGAAGCTGCCCGATGATTGCCTCCCCACCCCCACCCACCTTCTCCCCACTTGGTAAGGGAAGGGAAGCCGGGGAGGGGAGGGAGTGAGAAGAGGACGGGAGGAAGAAGAAAAGGAAAAGAGGGGAAAGGAGGATAACAATGAGGGAGGATAAGTGGAGAAAGACAGAGGTAGAGAGTGAAGAAAAGGATGGAGGTCGGAAAAGGAAACAGAAAATAAGAAGAGGAAGATAAAGAAGCGGTATAACGGGCAAGTAAAAGAAAGAGAAGAAAAAAATAGAAAACGGAAGAAAAAGGAGAACAGGAAATAATGGTGAAAAAGAACCGTTGCAAACAAAAAGAGAAGTAAGTGAGGATGAGGGAGCATCACATAAGCGGTAATTAAGTTCTTCCCCCAAATCAAGCGCGTGAGGTCTCCAGACTACGTGACGCGTCGCATGAGTTGTACATCCTGCAACATGACAGGCCAACACCGAACTGGGTCAGCGCAAGGCGCCCTAGGTCTTCTATGTCTCCCAAGGGGCTCGCGTCATCAGCCCCGGATCCAGTCACCGCGTAGCCAGGGCCATAAACGTTAGAAGACCCCGTTCATCATACCCACAATGCCGCCAAAATGTCGTCCGCTCACGCGCCCGACAGCCAACTAAACCGCCAATAAAATGGCCGAACACCGATACTGCTTAACCTAAACTGACTCAGGAAAGCAATACAAGACCCACGGAGCTTGCAGAAACCTAGGGAAGTTTAGTATAATTCTACAGCACTCGTGTACATCCTGGAAAAGGAATCAAGCGACCTTAGGTGAATCCAGGTGTTGCTCAGAGAACTCAAAAAATCCCAGACGAAAGCAAAAGACTCGCCTTGATGTCCAAACTGTCTCGAGAACTAGAGAAACCGAGCGCCTCCGTAAGCCTAGGAATCGGTGTAAATAACCCTGCAACCTCTATCAGCCATTTGCCGGTCCTCGACTCATTTGCATACATGAGGGATTCCATTTGCGTCTTGGATGGGACGTGAGGCGGAGCAGATTAAACTCTTGATTAACTGCCTACTGGGCCGCTGGATCAGGTTAATCGTTCATGAATATCACCTGGGTAACCCGACTGAGCAGCACCAAGACCGGAGTACTTTACAGGCAGTACAGAGTAATAAAACACCTTGTTTACTGCCAATAAAAAGGCGAAAATGCTGAAGTCCCTCCCTCAAGGTCGTCCTGCAATATCAAGAGCGTCCCCCTCTCTTACCCTCCCTCTTCTCTTAACTATCGCCCGTTGTAATAATTTATTCCGGCGATATGATCGTCCTATCCGGTCATCGCGATGAATCCCCGCGCGGCCGCCGATTGACACCGATAATTCACTCTCCAAACAGCCGTTAACCTCCTCCCCCCTTCCCCTCCCCCGCCGCCCTCGCCCTTCCTCCCGTCTCCCTCTGCACAAGGAAGATTTAGATGCTCCTTTATCTGTGTTAGGAGGGGCGGGTAGGGGAGGGAGGGCACGACAACTGCAGCAGGCGGAGGGAGGGAGGGAGAGGAGGGGGTCACTCTTCCGAAACAGGTGGTTGGCGAGTCGCGTTGCTGGTCATTTGCTGGTCACACGAAACAGGTGGTTGGTTAGTCATTTCGCGAATCAACCTGAGACAGGCGGCGCCCCGACCCGGCTGCATCGGGTCGCGATCAGCAGCGTCCTTTCGTGTCGCGTGACTGGCCTGCCAGGGTCGAGGCGCCGCCGCACAATGGCTCGCATGCGACAGCTGACCTGCGTAATTCAATCTTGCGTTGTGGCTTAATTAGTGGCGTCTGTGGCAAGGTAAACATCATCCATCAAGTACAATCATATCTAGGCAGAGAAGCAAATTCATACAAAATACATATACATTAATTAACTCGAGAGACTGATACCATCATCAACTGAGTAAGACAATTAGAGCAGCATTTGAATCCCTTAATTAAACAAAACATGATTCATAATTCATCTCCAATTAGCGGAGATGCGTCGTAACATGGTCTGGAAGGAAGATTCCGTTCTGAAAGAGAGTAGAGAACAGGCAAAACGGATGAAGCACGGAAGCAAAGAGGAGCACTAAGAGAAAGCGATACAGAGAGAAAGCTGAGAAATCAAACGGAAAAGAAGTTGGAAAAAACACAATCACTTCTATCAAAACAACGAAAATGATAAATTTCCAAAAAACAAACCTCTGCAATCATCAATATGTACAGCAAGATCCAAATAAACTATACACTAACAAACATAACTATAAACAGACTATATCTCACCAATATTCAAAAGAAAGAAAAAAAAACACGAGAAATTTAAGCTACATATCTGTTCATAACTCGTTTAACAAATACCACACAGACTAGACACTAAATGCACGACTGACGCGGACAAACACCTCACCGCAGACTCACCGGTGGAAACTCTCTGTACATAGATATTGGAGGAAAAATGCCTGAACTGCACAGATTTATTCTAATTATTCATATCTTTGTACATTGGGAGGTGGCATTCACACGGCTAACGGGTGCGGGGTTGGCACAAAGGGCATGGCAATGGGGGACGGGGTATCATTCGTAAATATCTTACAAATAGAATAAATAATAACTGATTCTGGTAGTAATAGCAGTAATAGTCATAACAAGAACAATAATAATAACAATAATAATAATGATGATGATAATAATAATAGAAATAGAAATAAAAACGATAATAGCAAAAATGATAACAACAATAATAATAATGATAATAATAAAAATATTATTATTAGTAGTAGTAATAATGATAATAAAAACAATAACATCAACAACAACAATAATAGTAATAATAATAACAATCATAACAATGATGATGATTAGAATAATAACATTAATAATAATAATAATCATCATCATCATAATCATAATAATAATAATAATAATAATAATAATAATAATGATAGTAATAACAATAATAAAAATAACAACAATATTAATGGTGGTGGTGGTGGTGGTGGTGATGAAGATGATGACGATGACGATGACGATGATGATCTTAATGAAATAACAATAACAATGATGATGATGATGATGATAATAATAATAACAATATCAATAATAATAATAATAATAATAATAATAATAATAACAATATAAATTATCCTCCTCCTCCTCCTCCTCCTCATCATCATCATCAACATCATCACAATAATAATAATGACAATAATAATGATAATAACAATAATAATAATAATAATAATAATAATAATAATAATAATAATAAAATAATGATAATGATAACAAAAACACCAACAACAATATAATAATAATATTAATAATAACATTAATAATAATGATAAAAATAATAATAGTAATAATAATAATAATAATAATAACAATGATAATAACAATGATAGTAATAATGAACACAATGATAATGATAATAATAATAATAATAATAATAATAATAATAATAATAATAATAATAATAACAACAACAACAATAATAATAGCAACAATAACAATAATGATATTAGTAATAATGATGATACTAATAGTAGTAGTTGTAGTAATAAAAATGGTAACAATGATAATAATATTAACAATAACAACAACAATGATAATAATAAAAATGATAATAATAATAATAATAATAATAATAATAATAATAATAATAATAATAATAATAATAATAATAATAATAATAGTAACAATAACAGTAACAGTAATAATAATAATAATAATAATAATAATAATAATAATAATAATAATAATAATAATAATAAATAATGATAATAAAAATAACAAAAGCAATGAAGTTCAATATAAATTTGTCTCACTGAATAAGGATAAGAAAGAGAAATCAACTGATAAATGATATAATGAGCAAAACAAGACAATGCAAGACAAAACACACAAAAATGTCATATTTCTAACGGAAGGTACTTGAAAAAAAATGTATCATTAACCGAAATGAACACCTGAAACAAATAAAACTGTGAAAAATAACGTTATCAAAACAGGGGGGAATTAATGGTGCAAAAACAATGATGAATGAAATGAAGAGGAGAGGGGCAGGATACACTCCAGCGATAGGGCCCTGGAATTGATAACGAGAAAAGATTTAAATAATATGCCGTAAATCATAACAGGTGCAACTGCAAAAATGATGATAAATACATAGAGGGGGAAGAGGGTGCTGTAAATAAAACAGATGGAACTGAAAAAAAATAAATCATAAATAAATATACAAAACGGAAAAGAGAGGGAAACCAGCTGACATAAATGAACTGGTGGGGAGAGAGAGAAAAAAAAACTA
>NC_091572.1:22587198-22597198 GCF_042767895.1 Penaeus vannamei
GAGAGAGAGAGAGAGGAGAGGGGGAGGGAGGGGGAGGGGGAGGGAGGGGGAGGAGAGGGAGAGGGAGAGGGAGAGGGAGAGGGAGGGAGAGGGAGAGGGAGAGGGAGAGGGAGAGGGAGAGGAAGAGGAAGAGGAGGAGAAAGAGAGAGAAGAGAAAGAAAGAAAGAAGAGAAAGAGAGAGAGAGAGAGAGAGAGAGAGAGAGAAGAATAGAGAGAGAGAGAGAGAGAGTGAGAATGAGAGAGAGAGAGAGAGAGAGAGAGAGAGAGAGAGAGAGAGAGAGAGAGAGAGAGAGAGAGAGAGAGAAAGGTGAGGGGACAAAGAAGAACGAAGAACACAGAAAGCCGAGAAAGAGAAAACCTGGGATGAACGAGACCAAAATAAAACCGAAAACCGAAATCCTTACTTACATCAAACATTTTACCTCCGACTCAAAACAAACCAAAGGAACGACTTCGAGAACAAACTAAACCTCGTTGATCTTGCAAAATCACCTCAATCAAATCAGCGCTAAGGCAACAACAACAACAACAACAGGAAAAGGAAGAAAAGGGAAAGAAATACAGACGAGACGAGACTCCGGCTCTTCCTCCAAGCGGTACTCATTACAAACACTTTAGCAAATAAAGGGAAATAAACCAGTCGGATAGTTGTAATGGCGCAAGGAAAATGTTATAAAGCGAGGGAAAGGGGGCTCCCGAACCTCTCAAATGGAATGAAGGGCCTTTTCCCCACCATTACCTTTGCTCACCCTCCGACCCCCGCCCCCCATCCCCACCCCATGCTCTCCCTGAACTCTACATCACCCTGTCTTTCCTTCGATGGACGGTCTGGCAGGGAGGACCCCGAGTCGCGTAGAAAGAGATGTTCGTACTGTGCGACATGTCAGATCATTTTTTTTAAATAATACTTCTAACCCCCCCCCCTCTAATGAGAGAGGGGTGGTTAGAAGAGAAAAAAGGACAGAGAGGGAGATAGAAAAAGAAAATGAGAGAGAGAGACAGAGAGATAAATAGATAGATAGAGTGGGGGTCGGAAAAGGAGGGAAGGGTCCTGAAGTGGTTTCACAAGTGCAGTATTGCAAGAGGAGGGAGGGGATAAATGGGTTAAGAATGTGCTGGATGGGTTGGTTTCAAACGGTACGGTTGGATGATCCATGTCCTGGATGAGATTTTGGCGAAATAACATCAGACACCTCGAACATATAATTCTCGTAGAAACAAAAATAGAAAAAAACAGTGTCAATAATACTGGTAATAATGATAATGACGATGATGATTATTATAATAACAATGAAAAAATATGATAATAATAATAATAATAATAATAATGACAGTTATGAGAATGATGATGATTGATGATGATGATGATGATGATGATGATGATGATGATGATGATGGCGATGTAATAATAATGGTGATGATAATAATAATAATAATAACTATTATTATTATTATCATTATTATTATTATTATTATTATTATTATTATAATGACGATGATCATAATACAGACCTCTTAAAGCCGGATTCCCACAAGCCACTCCCAACAAACCCAACATGGTAAAACGAGGGAAAAAAGACGCACAAGGAAATTTTGCATTCAAGCAAGAGGATTGAAAGTTCAACCAACCCATATTCAAACGGGCTGATGGATGGAAGGCGAGTGGCAGGAGGCGTCTCTCTCCTCCCTCAACCATCAATCATATCCCTCCCCTAACCCCCCCACCCCGACCCCCTTTCCCCGAACTACTGACCACCCACTTGCGCCCCGACAAACTTTCCTCGTCTTGAGACTTTAATTGGGGGTCGAAATACAACAATGGAGCAGAGGAATCGCCTGGGCCAAGTTTGGGCACTGTGTTTATGTGGCGTGAGGGGGCTGGGGGGGGGGTATAGGGACAGATAGAGGGGTGAGGCAGGGGGAGGGAAGATATAGAGGTAGGTGGAGGGAAAGGAGAGAGGGAGAGGGTGAGGCTAATAGAAATGGAGAGAAGGGAGGGGGAGGGGGAAGGAAGAAGAGTGAAATGGGGTCATCTGTTAGGAGGGGGGGGGGCAGGTAAGTAGACAGATTAATAGAGAATGAGAAGTAATCAGAGAAAGAAAGAGAAGAGTGAAGGAACAGAGAAAGAATGAGAGAAATAACGCGGGGAACACGGATACAGCATGGGAATGATATAATCCACCATGCATTATATCCCATTCATGTCAGCCAGCGATATACATCAGCCTTATCACGCTGCATATCAACCGGTCAGCGATGATATGCAAAAAACACACGAAAACAAAATATACATATATATGTTTCCGTCCATAGCCATCTGGCCTTTGACAACACGGAGCGAGAAAAAAATAATAAGAGCAAGGAACCTTAAAAGAGAAAGCTTAAACAGATAGGCGAGGAAATTCATTTAAAGCACTTTCTTTTTGTGTGGCGATTTTCCACCACGATCTCCCGCTTAACGGTGGGGATTCTAAGGCCGTAAAAATCATACCCAAAATTCAAATAGGTTCGCTGACATTTTCATAACTTTGGCGGAATTTCGGGCTTGTCTCTTTTTAGCTACGGTTATACTCCGCGGAACCTCCCTGACCTCGCCCGGGAGCCGTAAGACAAAACTCAAGTGTGTGCTAAATGTCAGAGGAGGAATGTTTATGCTGTAACTTTATTCTTAACTGCTTCGTTAGCTTTATGGTAAAATTACAAATAAACTTGGCTGTGTCGAGAGTTTTCAAAACAGTGCTGAGCGACGCGTGCGCAGATGGCGCGAGGAAGATATTGGGGAAAATCCTTTTTTTCGCCCTTTCCTCGCGGTTCGACTTCCCTCAGAGCCGGTTCTTTGCGTCTAATCAAAAGCCATGAGCTGTTTTTCCTTCGTTTCGTTATGAGGTTCCAAAGCCTCGGGTAAACAGGTAAGCCGATAAATCTCGAAACGAAGGGGAAAATTTCCTACGATTCGGCCCAGATAATGCGCGGTAATCATATGATAAACAGCGAGAGAAAACGGATCTCTGCGGCTCCATTTCCGAGGAAAATTATTCGTTGCATTGGCCAGCAATCTAGTGATAAACATCCCTGTACAAAAACACAGTGAAATTAAAGAGGGAAATGTGAGGATTACTTACATTAGCGACGCTGTCACAGAAGGGAAGAGAGAAAGAAAGAAAGGGAGAGGGAAAAATGTAAATGCAAGAATGAAAATGGTCCAGAGAATTTCGTGTGTTGACGCCATTTTGGTTCCACAAAAGCGGTCGAGTTGTGTCGGCTCGAGATGGGACACGAGAGGGAACCAAACCTATCCTTGCTAATTTTTTTTTTCTCTCTCTTACTTCCTTTTCGGAAATCTCTCTTCCGCTCTCCCTTGCAGACTATTGCTTTCTGTTTTGCACACACACATATATATGAATGTATATATCAAATGGATTTGTATTTCCCGTCTGAAATATTTGGCACGTGGGTTCCCTGGCTTCAAAGGCCGCGGAGGAGAGGGAACTTCACCAACATGCCCCGGAAAATAAAGCTGGATAGAAATACCTTCATTCGGGGAGATGTTGCAACTTTGCAACGGTCTTGCAATCCTCGGGTGATTACTGCGTGTTTTGCCCACGAAGGCGCTGTTTCTCCTCCTGCGTTATCTTATTTATCTTTATATCCCCAGGCCTACTTACTTGAGGGAAAAATATATTCCCTGCCTCATTTCTCTGTTTTAATTAGCACACGTCTGTGTCTGGGGATAATCTTCGTTTTGAAAAGCCATTTTCTTCTTTAGATTTATCCTTCGCATTTCCCTGCAGATGCATATTCGTGCGTGAGACATACAGGGAGTGAGCGAGTAGGGGAATAAGTGCAAGTACAAGAGCGTAGATAGATAAATGATTAGATCAACTAGAGTGATGGATGGACGACAGCATAACAGTACGGGAATAAGGAGAAAGAGAAAGAGGGAAAGAAAGAAAGAGAATTTATTCGCGACTGAAGCCACACCACTTTCTGTCGCGATAGCAATATTCAGAACCTTTTTTTAACCTTGATTTTGCAGGTTTTTAAAATCTTTTCAAATGTAGATTAAGGCTAACAGGCAAAAGCTTTTCGCCAAAGAATCCACAATGCAAATTCTCTCGATGACACGAAACGAACAAATCTTTTCCTGCTCTTCCTTCCCACTCCGCACCATTTAAACCGGCCTGCGGAATGACTCAAAAATCAATTACACGCATTATAAAAGTAATAATAATTTCGCCGCGAACACAAGCGCCAGGTAATCACGATAGTAATCACAATAGTATCAACGACAAATTGGTAACCAAGACAATTAAGTATCCGTAATGATCGCAGTATAATTATTAATCAACAAACTTTACACACAGATGTGCAATCATCCGCGGCGGGACCGGAATGATCAAAGCGAATAGCTAATTAGTGGCCGATCGTCCGGCGCTGCTCGGCGGCCGCCCTTCGCCGCCCGCACAGGGCGCCGCCGGGTCGCTTAAGTATCATGCAAATTCTTTCTTTCTTTCCCTCTTTATCCCTCTCCTTCTGTCTCACCCTCCCTCTCTCCCTCCCTTCCTCTCTTTCTCTCTCCGTCTCTGTCTCTCTCTCTCTCTTCCTTCCTCTCTTTATCTCTCTCTCTCTCTCTCTCTCCTCCACCTCTCTCTCTCTCTCTTCTTTTTTTTATCCATCTCTGCCTGCCTCCCTCCTTCTCCCTCTCTCTCTACCTCTCCCCCTTTCTTTCTCCCTCTTTGCCTCTTCCCCCTCTCCCTCTCTTCCTTTCTTTCTCACTCTCTCTATTTTCCCCCTCTCCATCTCCTATATGAATTTCTCAATTTTCTTCTTTCCATTCACCTTCACCTTGAAAATTTCCCCTTCTTCTTCTTCTCCTCCTCCTCCCTCATTTATTCCTTCACCTACTACTTCGTCTCCTTTGCCCACATCCTTTGGGATTCTTCGAACGAGACCGATTACCTAAGACCCCCCCTTCCCCCCTCCCTTCCCCCTACACCCCGAGTTCCAAAGGGGAAGAGAAAAAGGTTTATGTATATTGGACTCTGATGTTCGAAGTGTGTTTTTTAGGTTGAGGGAGGAAGTGGGTAAAAGATGGGAGAGGGAGAGAGGGCGGGGGAATGGGAGGTGAGGGAGAGTGGACTGAGGGAAAGGGAGATGAGGGAGAGAGGTAGTGCAGGGGAAAGGGGGGGGGAGATGAGGAGGAGGAGGAAGGAGAATCGGGAAGAAATGAGGGAGGGGAGTGGTAAGCATACACAATTTTAAACATTTTTTAAACGAACTGGATATGTCGTAGGCTAAGAATTTGGCGTGATTTTTGAGAACTATAGGTTTCTTAATGGTAACAGGCACTTAAAATAATAAGATGATAGGAGGAAAAAGGAGGAAAAATAGAGAAAAGAAGAAGAAAAGGAGAGAGGGAGAGGAGAGGGAGGGAGAGAGAGAGAGAGAGAGAGAGAGAGAGAGAGAGAGAGAGAGAGAGAGAGAGAGAGAGAGAGTGAGAGAGAGAAAGAGAGAGGTAGAGAGAGAAAGAGAAAGGAGGGAGCATATGGAAGGATGAACATGTGGAAAATGGAAAAGAGAGATGGAGAGGGCTAGGGAGAGAGGGGGAGGGAAGGGGCAAGGGGAAGAGGAATGGTGGAGGGGAGGGGGAGTGAGAGGGATGGGAGAGAGAGGAAAAATGGAGGGGGAGGGATAGGGATGGGAGAGGGAGGAGAAAGGGGGGGAGGGAGAGGGGGAGGGGAAAAGGAGGGGGAGGGGGAGGGATAGGGGCCTGGGTGGTGGGGGCAGGTAACGGGACGGGCGCAGTCATTAGTTAAATCACACTTCCGGTGCAGCGCCACGTAGCTTCCGGCCGGGCTTTACCTGCTTCGACCCCTAAACCACCTCCGTCTGAGCGAGTCATTTTCGAGTTATTGAACTGGCGCGGATGTAGATGAACCCTAAATTTATTAATTTGCCAAAGAATGATCTCCACTTTCCTCCTTGACTCTAAAAAAGAAAGAAAGAAAAAAAACATGACTAATAAGATTCACATTTTCCTCAACATTCGATAAATTTCTCCGATGTTCTCGAATGAAAACCCTTTCTATCATTCTTAAAACCTCTCACGACCATTCTAAAACACACCGTTTTCTTTCCCTTTCCCCCCTTTTTGCACAGAAGTTTCCAGTGTAAAAGACGATCTTACACGAGTTAATATATGAAATGGGAAAGGCTGCACTCGAGTTCCTCTAGAGAGAGACCCTAGACGGCGGGGCTATTTAGATGCCCAATTCACAACGCGCACAAAGGGAAAGCGGGCTCCAGGAATAGTCTAAAAATTCCATGCTTAAAGACAATGAACGTTTTTTGTACACACGCAACGTTCAGGTGCCTTGTACGCAAACACACACACACATAAACGTCGAGTATATCCACACTCTAAACATTTCCGCAAAAAGACTATGGGCAAATGATGATAATGTGTGTGTAATTCTCACGTTCATAAAATTAGTCCGGAAAGCGAATGCCCTGGAGTTGAAAATTAAAATTCTAGGCACGAAAATCGATATTCTATAAACAATACAATCTGTACATTTAAAGTTTTCTTCTCTAGACTCAAAAGTCAATATTTGAAACTCGAAAAATCAAGCCCCAAACCGACGAGCTCCACGGCCCAGAAGAACAGCAAACACAAACAAAACAACTTTAAACAAACAAACAGGCCATCCCCTTACATCTGTCGACACACGTCATTCTGTCGAATCACAACAGCTGTTCGGATTCGCTGTCGCTCAATTACGTTTTTCATTTTAATCGAGATAAAAAAGGAATATACAAAGGGGACAAAAGATGTGTCTTTAGTATTTTGTTTCCATTTATAAAGTGTCTTCGATGTACTGTTGAGATGCTGTCATCTGTACCATTCTGTCATCTTCCGGACCTGGAAGCGAAAGGCGAGAAGGAAAGAGCAGGGGAGGAGGAGGGGGAGAGGGGAAAAGAAAGAGGTGGGACAGGAGGAGAGGGAGAATGGGGCAGAAGAGAGCGGGAAAAGAATAAAAGGGGGGAGAAGGGAAGAAGGAAGAAGAGGAGGAGAGGGAGAGGGAGGGCAAGCGAAGTGAGTACAGGGGGGGGAGGAGGAGGAGAGAAGAGAGCAGAGGAAGAGGAGAGAGCAAAGGAGATGGAAGAGAGAAATGGAAAGCTAGGGGAAGAGGAGAAAAGAAGAAGAGAGAGGAGGGGAGAAGGAGATGTGAAAAGTTTAAAAAGAAAATAGACAGTAAATACGAAAGAAAGAAAAAGAGAGAGAAAAAAAAACATAATACAAGAACGAAAGAGCATTAAATAAAAAGACAATAATACGAAAATTAGTGACTATAAACCAAAGAAAAGCGACGAAGAGAGGCAAGGGGGGGGGGGGGAAGCGCGTGCTCCGCCAAACCATAACTCGGCGGTGGCTTCGTACGCGCCTGATAATTATATTAACGGTGAGCGCTTGGACTATATCAACAGGGATGACGGAGACACCGCCGTCAGATTTAACGGACGGCGATGGGGGTGGTAGGAGGAGGAGGAGGAGGAGAGGAGGAAGAGGAGGAGGAGGAGGAGGAGGAGGAGGAGGAGGGAGGGAGGGAGGGAGGGAGGGAGGGAGGGAGGGAGGAAGGAAGGAAGGAAGGAAGGAAGGAAGGAAGGAAGGAAGGAAGGAAGGAAGGAAGGAAGGAGGGAGGGAGGGAGGGAAAAGGAGGAGGAGGAGGGAGGGAGGGAAGAAGGTAGGAAGGAAATGGGTAAAGGTAGAGACTAACATGGAAAAACAGGTGCTAAAGGAAGAGGAAGAAGATGGAGGAAGGAAGGAAGTGGGATAAAGGCGGAGGCTAACATGGCAAAATAGGTACTAAAGGAGGAGGAAGGAAAGAAGGAAGGAAGTGGGTTAAGGTAGAGGCTAACACGTAAAAACAGGCACTAAAGATTGAGGAAGAAGGAGAAGGAAGGAAAGAAAGAGGAGAAAGAAGGAAGGACGGAAGGAAGTGGCTTTAGAGAGAATTTTACGGGGAAACAAGTGCTGAATTAGTATGATCATATGATAGAGAGAGAGACAAACATAGATACAAAAATAAAGAAGAGTGAGGATAAAGAGATTACAAGGAAACAATGGAAAACGTTAAAATCGCCAAAAACATATCACGAACGAAAATGCGAGACGAGAAAACCGATAGGAAGGAGCGCGGATCTGCGGTGGCGAATGCGGTTATCAGGCGACGTTCGCGAAAGACGTAACGGTGACAGCAACAGATGGCGGAGACGATGTTTTTCGTGTTTATTTTATGGTCCGCTAAATATATAACATAATTACTTCTCTCAATCCACCGCTGTAGTCGTTTTAATGGCGCAGAGAAACGGTTAAAATAAAACGGGGAGAGCCAGTTGCCATATAACATTGTGGGATTAAATATCTTATTAGTAATAACAAGAAGAGTAATAGAAATGTCACTAACAGTGCAATAACTAACAATAACAACGCAAAGGTCACGGGACAGGAAGACGACGTTTAAATAAGTAGGGAAAATATGCAAATAAAAGACAACGAAACGATAATCTCGCAAGATACGACTATTACCACCGGATTCAGAAAAAGTTTCCCTTAAGGGGCGGAAGCGTCGAGTCTGAATCCCTGAGAAAGCCCGACCCGCTTCCGAAGAGACCTGCCCGACAACCTCTCCAATGACCGAGCCACACACCGTGAAAATAACGAACGGAAACCCACGAAGTAAGAGGAAAAAAGAATGGGAGAAAAAGGGGGGGAGAAGAGAACGAAGGGGTCGAAAGAAAGAGAGAAAAACAATGGACACACAGGACGGGTCGCCAGAAGAGCAAAAGACGACAGTCACCGTAGCAGAAACTCTTTGGTCGGACGAGAAACCACAGCTACTGAACTATGAATGGGTAAGACTTCTTAAGGGAGGAGGGGGGAGGGGGGGAGGGGCGGGAGAGGAGAGAAGATCGGGCGCGTGTGACGGCCAACTGCATGCGGCATGGGCGTGCAACTGTTCCCTGTGAGTCACTAGCTGTCACGCCCACTGTGCTCTGTGACCGGAGCGGTGGACTAGGCAGACATACACAGGGGCTGGGGACGCAAGAGGAATTGGAATGAGAAAGCAGAAAAGGAAAAGAAACAGACATAAATTGTTCAAAAGATTGGTACATGACAACGGATAAAGCGCCGAGCTGTAACAATTGACTGGAGGGAAAGTTAAGAAAAAAGGGAAAAGTCGGAAATTAATAACCCAACGAAGGAGAGATAAAGGCAAAGTGAATAATAACCGAAACGGAAGGGAATCGCCCATCCATAAGGAATCAAGAATAAAAGAGGACACAAACACGAGGAAGCGCAGGGAAAATGACACGAGGAAGCAGCTCGCCGCCAAGATGACCCTCGTCCCCCGCGGGAGAGGAAATGCGCGCCGCCGGAGAAGGATCTCCCGGAGGAGAATCGGAAGGGATCAGCATATGACACGTTAGGGGAGCCATTACATGAAGGCGGTAAGAGGGAAGTGGGAAGGAGGGGGACAGGAGAAAGCAGGGGAACGGGAGGAAAAGAGAAGAGGAAGAGGAAGAGAGGGAGGAGAAAGAGAAGTGAAAGTAAAGAAAGCTGATGCTAGAAAACTAAAAGAGGCTTAAAAAATGGCTACAGAAAATGGAGAAAAAAGGAAAGAGGGATAAAAAAAATCAACCAAAAAACAAAACAAAACGAATGCAAGCAAGCAAACATCCCCTCGCCCGCGGCCTTCTACAGCCCTACAAAAAGAGCATAAAAAGGGGGTTAACCGGAAGCCTCCAACAATACCCCCCAGTGGACGGCACAAAAGCAGGCCGCATCTCCCACTGGTGCAAATCTCAATGTAACGCGGACGACGTCGCTGAAAAGGCACGGACGCAAAGAGCGCTCGCCGTTCCCTCCATCTACGGATTACAGTTCCTAGAGAGGTGAGGGAGAGAGGGAAGAGGTGAGGGGAAAGAGGGGAGGTGA
>NC_091572.1:22602198-22604698 GCF_042767895.1 Penaeus vannamei
AATAATAATTACAAATAAATCGAATGCAATCACCCACATGCTCATTTGGCGAATCCATCACCAAGCGTACACAGAAACCAAATAAACAAATCAGTAACAAACGCATAAATAAAATCCTCACTGCTGACCTCTGGCGGCCTCCACACACACACACACACACACACACACACACACACACACACACACACACACACACACACACACACACACACACACACACACACACACACACACACACACACACACACACACACACACACACACCATCCACGTTCAAGTAATGAGTGACCCGTGCCCAATTCATCAGCAAAAAATCTGTATTTTAGATAATCACGAAGGGAATTTTAGATCAAGGGGAGGAATTCAAAAATGGATTTATCCTTTTTTAAGTTAAAAACAATTACGAAGACTCAAAAAACACACGACATACATATATATGAATATATATCTATCAAGCCATGATGAAAGGAATAAAATATAGACTACGAAAACTAGACACAGTGATAAAAAAGAACATTACGTAATACATATGCCATCTCGGTTGCGATGGCTGGGGAACACACACACACATAAGCAAATGATGAATTAGGCAAGTCATCAAAGAATAAAACAGTTAGTCATTAACGCAAACATGATATTGCTCTAGTAAGGCAATGATAATCGCAATCTAGAAACAAATAAACAAGTATAGTAATCTTAAAAAGGAAACTTACACAGATGTAGTGATCACTAACAGACACAGAGTGAAGTAGCAAACACTTGCCACAGAGAACACAGAGCACAGATATAACATACGGAACTCACACTTTTATCCGGGAACACTCATTTACTCCTTGGTGCTTACCTGCAAAGATAAAGATATAACAGTTAATAAGAGTTCTTTAGTAAGAAATGAAAATGCAAATTATTTAGACAGAATACTAATTTATGGATTTTAGTAAAAGACTTCTTGACAGTCATACAGAAACGATAAATCTCGTTCAAAATTCACACGATAAATTCCCGTAATTACTTCGTTACGGCCACCGCCTTTCGTTTCACGTCAAGCTCCGAGCATCACAGTTTCTCAAGATAACATTGGTGACTCATTCCCGCTTCCTGCTGAGAGCGATCCTGCTACATCTTGTAAAACCTCGCTTTGCACGCCCAGCTGCACACTCTTGCAATATCCTTTTCACAGACGTACATAATGAGGCAGCCACTTTTATTCCTCTCCCTTTTTTTCTTTCTTTATCTGCAACGCTTGCAGAGTCATCTGCAACCGCTGCTTCTCTCCTACAATACCCTATTTGCATACAGACACTCGCAGAGAAGAGTCAGCGACAAGGACTCGAACATCGAGTCCATACGTTGCGATCGTCTGCGCCCCTCTGAGCACCGGCTAACACTCGTCCGTAAACCCTTCCCCTTCCGCGTAATCGACGCCTGGCTTTGAAGTCCGGCCTGCTCTTCAGGAAGCCATCTCCTCCAAGCAATCATCTCCTTCACACTTCTTTCAGGAACGTGGGGATTCGTTCCCTTAAGCCTGACGGATACGTGAGTCGTCGAAACACGTCGGGAGTAACAGCACACGCAATAAAATCCCCCAGAATGATGGTGTTTACTGCAGCGGCGCCACTGCAAGCAACAGCGACGCTACAGCCGACGTTATAGAGCCCCTCCGTGGCAGCTAGCCCCATGCGGTGGTCTATAACGCACATGCTTGCAATAATACCATTAAAATCAAGACAACGGCAGTGCTGACAACTGCCGATTAAGTCCATTCGAACAGTTCGAATGCGATTAGGTAACAAGATTACTAGACGATAATTAAATTCCCCGGTCGGAATATATGAATCCTGCCAGGTATCAAACATCTACTTTTAATTGGTGAAATATTCGCTGCTCGGCTGCTAAGATGGCTGCAGAAACTGACAAATAATCATTAGTATCATTTGTGACTGTGAGGCATTTGATAATTGGCCGTCCCGAGCTGCTAATTACGATTCATTAACGGGGATGTTTCCTTTCCTTTCTTCTTTTTTAAAACATTTTCTTCCACACTTTTCAAGCTCACTTTGTCATTTGGTTGTTTCGTCTGCTGCTCCCAGTCCCCGCCTTTACAGAAAATGGACCGCCAATAAATTACGTCCAAAGTGCATACTACAAGTGACCAGGAAAACACCGTCTCTTTTACAATCTCTTCCTCTATTTCGGGAATGGTGAGGAAACGGGGAGGAGCAGGGGCAGGGGGGAGAGGGAGGAGGAAGGGGAGGGAAAGCAGGTAGGGGGCGAGCGGTCCCCGGCCTCTCCACCTTCCTCTGACTCGAATTACTTGCGGGAATGCGACCAAGAGCTTTACAAAAGGTTAATCAAAGCACTCGAGGCCATACTTCGCCTTCCTTTCCCTCGCTCTTCGCCCGAGCGCCACCTCCTCTTCTTCCACCTGATACCTCACCGTCCCTTCGCTCCCCCACCCCCGCCCCCACTTCCCTGCTTCCTCTCGCTGTATGTGTGTGTG
>NC_091572.1:22607198-22609698 GCF_042767895.1 Penaeus vannamei
AAATACTCTCGAACAGCGGTCGCAAAAGCCCTAATTATCAGTCGTTGTGTAAAAATCTGCGTATCCTTCCCGAGAAACCCTCAAGGCGTAAATTCTCCCACAGCAAGCCCAGCGCACTTCCTCCGCCTTGCTTGAGCTCTCCCACGACGAATGGGAATAAGGAGAAAAAAGACAAGGCAAAGGCGTACGAGGGTAAAAACCGCGCACAATTAGCCAGCCCGGATAAATATCACGACGTCCGCAATATCATCGAATCTACGAAATGGGAATGAACGAGGCGCATATCGCGGAACAATATTCCCGTAATACCGCCATTCCCGCCGCTTCGGAATGGGCCGGAGTCCCACTGCTCAACATGCTACGCCGAGAACTAAGTAACAATTACTTGTCTAAGTGGCTTTTAATGTCGGGAATATCTCGGCTTCTGTACTCCCTGGCCTCGAATACCAAAGCCAAGCCATTGCAAAACCCGTAGAACAACAAGGACTAATCCGGTCGCGCGGTTCCAACTTCACTCCAGCGAAACCCGACATTAAGGTCCCGCGCTGCGTGAGCTCTGTTCCCTCTAAATTTACATAACCGATGTTCAAATTAGTTAGAAAATAAATAGATAGAATGATTAATTTAGCCTATGCAATTCATGTCCTAATCAGCTTGATACTCAAAGCACGTCCACGGAGGAAAGGAAATTACGGACCGGCTGCAAATACAAATATATTGATTATTGATTGTATCATATATACCTGCTCCCGCAAATCCACGGCGTTTTGTCATCTGCGTCCAAGATTAAGAAAAAAAGAAAAGAAAAGAAATAAAAACATGGCTGAGTTATAAAGAATATCGAGAAGGCTATTCTCAAGTGACAAAAACAATCACCGCAATGGAATTTCCCAGCGGAGAGCATCGTGTCCGCTCTGACGATAAATGCAGATATTGCCCCCCTCCCCCTCCCTTCCTCTCTCTTTATTTGTGTTTGTATTTTGTCTGAAATCTGTCTCTGCATATCTTCGTCTCCATGTCTCTTTTTGTCTCTACATTCCCCCTATCACTGCCGCTCTCACTTTCTATCTCTTTTGTCTCTCCTCCTCTCGTCTTTATGCCTCTCTTCGTCTCTGTTTTTCTATGCCTCTATGCCTCGCGCTGTCTTTATGAATCTCTCCGTCTCATCACTTCTATTTTTCTCTCTTTCAACATTACTCACCGTCTCAACGGCTCTCTCCGTCTCTGTGTCTCTCTCTATCTCTGTCTCTCGCCCTCTCTATATTTCTCTCCGTTTTTATATCTATTTTCGTATCCATATATCTCTCCATCTATCTTTCTCCGACTCTATGCCTCTCTCCGCCTTTATTTCTCTCCTCGTCTCTTATGTTTCCTTTCGTCTCTGTCCCACTCCATCTCCATGTCTCTCTCCACTTTTATACCTCTCTGTCTCTATATTTCTCTCGAAATCTCTTTAGTTGTCTCTATCCGCGTCTGTCTCTATTCAGTACAATTTCCAAAGTCTAATTTTCGTTCCTTCTTCGCTCAACCAGAAATGAAGACAGGAATCGCATCGCTTCACGGCCCGGCTGAGGCAACATAGGTACATCAACTGAACTGTGAAATACGTTGATAGTATCATGAAGAAAAATCATTTCGTGGGTATCCTTGAGGTTTTCCAGCAGGTATCATATTACGGAAATCTGGATCTGATCCCCAAGTTGGTTCAAAAGCAACCATTTCGAACCAGAGACAACAAAGCAGTCCTCGTACCTTGGGATAATTATCTGATGTTTGAGTTGCTTCATCCCTCCCTCCGTTCACTGTACCCCCTCCCCCCACCCCCGTCCTCTCACAAGACAAAGGCGTAGGATGACTTACAGTACCGACTGGAAATTTTATTTACGAAGTCAAACACTGATCAACATTTTTGATTACTCTTCATTATCCCGCCGAGCGACTTTAGTAACTGTATAATTAGCGATATTGTTGAAGTCGAAAATCTAAACAGAAATCAGGATCATCCACTGGGAAAAAACAAAGTTTCGATATTTCGTCCGTAACAAAAGAACAAAAAATAGTCTGGGTTCCGCCGGCTTGGGAGAATACGGAAGATTATAGTGCTCGGCTTATAGGATTACCATTAGTGAAATTGGGCGGGTTATCCCCGAGAGTTTACGTTATCCTTCTAAATACAACATCGCACTGGGTACCTCACTACATGCCAATAGATTTCCCTTCCCAGTCTTAACTTTGATATCTCTATCACAAGCTGATATTACTAGATCATTATAATTATTGTTACAAATATTATCATTATCACTACTATCATTATTATCATCATCATTACTATCATTATTATCATCATCATTATCATTATTACTAATATCATTATTATTACCGATATTACCTTTATCATCATCACTATCATTACTGTTATTGGCACCATTGTTATCATTATCAGTACCATCATTATCATAATAATTTGTGATTTGAAACTGTGAATATATATCTAAGAATA
>NC_091572.1:22619698-22624698 GCF_042767895.1 Penaeus vannamei
GAGGAATTGGAAAAAGTGAACATATCAGAGGAGAACGAGGAAAAGAATCACAAAACCAAGAAAAAAGCGAGAAAGTAAAATCAAGAAAAAAGACGTAGGCAGAAAATTATTTAAAAAATGCAAGCGAGAGGAAGAGAAACCCAAAAATAAGAATAAGACGGGGAAACAGTGCGAAAGGAAGCGGCTTAGAAACAGGAGGACGCCAATTGCGGGAGAGGCTGAGCAGCCGGAGCCAGCAGTGAGCGAGGTGTCCGTCCACTGTCCCTCCCGTCAGGTCCACGTCCATCCCGCGCCCCTGCCATAACAACTTTTAACAGCGTGGGGTTCGAGTGTCATGCCCAATCGGATATTGACACTGCATCTGACTGTATCTGACCCGTATTGACATTAAAGATGCATGGGTAGTTCCCGCTCTACGATACACGCCGCAAGACTCTGCAGAAACACTTGTAAAATATACACGTACACATACATAAACATAGGCCCGACCACACGCACACGCACGCGCACACACACACACATAAAACGCACACATACAAACACACATGAAAATACGAATGCACAAATACCCATACGTAAACACACATTCAAACACACATAAAAGTACGAATGCACAAAAACCCACACGTATAAACACACGTACACACTCTCACAGAATCCCACAACCTCACGGACGCACGAACCACTTTTATCTCGGTCGTTCTTTGTAGTTGGACGACCCCCTTAAAATCTGGCATTACCATTCAACACCTCGGTGCTTGGGGAGATCCAGGACACTTTATGATGATGGCAATAGCAATGATGATTGTAATGATGATGGCGACGATGAAGATGCTGGTGATGGCTTTGGTAATGATTATGGAATAGGGGGCGGCGATAGGGGACACGGGGGAGGGGAGGGGGATGGGGGAGAACTCGCCCGATACTAATGGCGATAATGATGATCATTATATCGGGAGGGAGAGGGGGGGGTCGCACTTC
Organism: Penaeus vannamei; assembly: GCF_042767895.1. Taxonomy (NCBI): domain Eukaryota; kingdom Metazoa; phylum Arthropoda; class Malacostraca; order Decapoda; family Penaeidae; genus Penaeus; species Penaeus vannamei. The sequence goes on from NC_091572.1 coordinate 22,620,680, forward strand.
CATGGCGTGAATTTACTATACGAGACATGATAAAAACGAGAAAAAAAAACTAAAAATAATATAAAAATTATGCAAAATAACATGACATGACACTTCTTCAAGACACATCTGAGTTCAGAAACGAAACGAGAAATATAATCACGACCTGCCACTGACACACTTACCCTTCCCGCTCCGGGCCCGCCGTTCTGGCATCCCCGCCCCACTTTTCTGCTGAACAGGTCATGGTTCTATTGAGGTTTTCTCAAGAAGTTAACAATAGTCAGGTTTCCAAGCACGGGCGGGAATCCCCTCTCGAGCACGCGTCAAGTGCACCAAGGTAAACAAACCTGTCAGTTCCTCTTTTATACTGGAGCAAGGGATCAATATAACCGATGTGTTTACAGCTGACAGTCCACCAGCGGAAAGATCTGTTTACATATTTACAGACGGCTAAAAGCGGTCTATTTAATCGCTGTGTCGAAAAAATCTTCAACGCGGGGAGTCGGCACGTGTTGATTAAGCAAAGCAAATCAACAGTCGAATTGCTGATCGATACCTTTGCTGCGATTTAGGGCGTCCGGATCACCTGTGAGGCGCAGGTGGCAGATGAGGCGAATTAAAAGATGAACTATGGAAAGTTAAAGCCATTCACGACAGAGCAATAAAGCAGGCTTCTTCAGCAAATGAATTTACACAATACAGTGGCAGAATCAATAGGCTATGCACCTATGTAACTTGCAACCAAAAAGACGAGATTGCGTCAGTGACTCAAGTCATCGTTACATGATCAGACTTGATTCCTAAGAAGTCCCAATAAAATCTAAGTCGCCTCATGCATAGAGCAAGAAATAGGTCACTCTATTGAAGGAAATCATTATGCATGCTGCAGCTGCAACTGGACCAAATGCCCGTGCAAGTAGTCACGAATACAATGCCCCAACTACACCTAAACCAGTCTGCAGACCCCAGAACATCCGTTATGAGTCATCGCGCTACTGCATCCCATTCCACACCTGAACTAGTTATCATCACCACGCCCTTCATCGCCCCACACACACACCTGCAACACACCCAATCATTTCACTAATCCTCACCAACCTATCACGCGCAGCCACCCACTCCTATTCCGTCACCACCCCGCACACCTTCCTCCTCTTCATCACATTTCTCCAGGACACCACACGGCTGACCCAATCAACCCCAGACCCCTGAACCACAAGCCCACAGAACCCCCACTCTCCCAACTCTCCCCCAAGATGCCACTCCTCCCCTTATCGTTTGACCCTTAACCACACCTCACGATCAACCCCTTATCCTCAATCCTCTTCCATTTACCCTAACCTATCCAAGCCACCCTCCAACCATCCAAAATCCTTCATCCGTTAACCACGCCCAATAAACCTCACCTCCCCATCTCCTATCCTTTAGCCACACAGGTTTTCCTTTCCCTATCCCCTATCCCTTGGCCACATCAGCCCAAGGCACCTAGGCATCTCAGTCGCCATCACTGTACCACATCCCACCACGCCTTTTTCCCTCATTTCATCCTCAAGCCACACCCCAAGAAACGCCTCCCCCATCACTCATCCTTTAGCTACACCCCATCAAACTATCCTTCTCTTCTCATCCTTTAAAAACTCCTCCTTCCTCATCCTTACATCCCTGAACCCTTAACTACACCCACCTATCCACCGCGTTCCCCACCCCCAACCATAGCCTATCCACCCCGTCCTTCCCCCAACCACATCCACCAATTCCCCCCAAACAGCACATCCACCAACCCCCACCTCCTCCTCACCCTCCCCCCGTCCCCCAATCCTTAAATCCAATCCTCTCTTCTCGAAAGTTGTCCCTGGGTTGGCCTAATCATGGAGTGTCGCGTCGCCTCTGAATGGACATGAGCGTAAAAAGAACGGAGACACGGCCGAGCAAATGGCCGCCGAGATCGCATGGGAGAGCCACTTAAAGACTTTATGTCAGGCCTTATAATGAACGGCCAGCAAGATAGGGTATTTGCATATATTAATATTAATGAGGTCCTGGAAAGAGATATAAAAGCCGAGACGTAAGGACGTGTGTTGAAGCGTTACTACACTCTGCTTCACACAGGCGAACACTCTATCTGTCTGTCTGTCTGTCTGGCTCTCTTTCTCTCACTCTCTTTCTGCGCGTGTGTGCTTGTGTGTGTGTGCTTGTGTGTGTGTGTGTGTGTGTGTGTGTGTGTATGTGTGTGTGTGTGTGTGTGTGTGTGTGTGTGTGTGTGTGTGTGTGTGTGTGTGAGAGAGAGAGAGAGAGAGAGAGAGGTAGAGAGAGAGAGAGAGAGAGAGAGAGAGAGAGAGAGAGAGAGAGAGAGAGAGAGAGAGGGGGGGAGGGAGGGAGGGAGGGAGGAGGGAGGGAGGGAGGGAGGGAGGGAGGGAGGGAGGGAGGAGGAGGGAGGGAGGGAGGGAGGGAGGGAGGAGGGAGGGAGGGAGGGAGGGAGGGAGGAGGAGGGAGGAGGAGGAGAGAGAGAGGGAGGAGGAGGAGAGAGGAGGGAGGAGAGAGGGAGGGAGGGAGGGAGGGAGGGAGGGAGGGAGGGAGGAGGAGAGAGGAGAGAGAGAGAGAGAGAGAGAGAGAGAGAGAGAGAGAGAGAGAGAGAGAGAGAGAGAGAGAGTGAGAGAGTGAGAGAAAGAGAGATATTCTCTCTGCACATTTGTAATGCATATACATCCGCACTTACGCACACACAGACACACACCAGTAAAACATACATGCGCACACCTAAACACCCATGCAAATTTAAACAATCTCCTACCCAATTGTTCTTCGTTTAAAAATGGAAGATATTCTGCATCTAATATCAGTCATACTCCTATCATAAAATATCCCCAAAACCAAATAAAAAAATCAGTGAACTCAAAAAAGAGGAAAACGCCATCGCCCGGCACTCAATAATTAATTACACTTATGATCATTAATCAAGCGGCAATAACCAGCACATCGTTGAATGGCCATCGAGCCTTGCGAGCATCACCAATATCACCATCCCGAACACGGCATTAAAAACAGCTGTTTCACCATTTAATCAGCTCGTTGTTTACGTCTCTTTGTCGTTATCAGTATTATCCGGAAAATGAATGAGGCCGGATAGTGAACGCCTTCGGGCTGCCCTGTGTGCGGACTATCGTAAACTAGATGGGCAGTGAGATACACAGACAGACCATGCGTTCGCTTGCTTGCATATTTTGCTCACTTACTATCACACGCATAGCCGCACACACAATTTCTGTCTGGTTATCTGCCTGCCTTCTCCGCTTGTCTGCTTGCATGTCTGCCTTCTTACCTGCCTGCCTGCCTGACTGTTTGTCTGCCTGCCTGACTCCGTTGGCCCGCATTAATGACTGTCTGGCACCCATGCGGAAAAAAATATGATTTTTCAATTTACCTTTAGATCTCCATTTATCATTCACTTTATACCAAACGCGGGTACAAAAAATAAAATGAATGCTAACCAAAATTATCACTTAATCCGTAAACTTTTGCTCCTTTTGACGCTTCGAAACAAACGGATTCACACACGCAACACAGACAATGCATGCGACAAAAACACACAAGCACCGGCCTGGAATAATGACGGAGACTCATGAATACCGGGCAGCTTGGTCGAGGCAGAGTAAATACAAGATAAATTACTTCCAGAATGCAATTATTATACATAAGCAACCGATCCCCCTTGAGTCCAAATTTATTATGCCGCAAGCCTATCGCACCACAAGGCCTACGGGAGACACAAGGCGGAACGAAGCCTATGCAATTAGCTCTAAGATGACAGCCCATGAATGATTCGCGTGGAAGCGGGTTACAGGATAACATAATTAAGCGGGTTTCTGGGCAAACAAGGTCAAGAGCGGCAGACAAAAATAGATCGGCAAACAACCAAATCCATAGAGACAGAGATAAATAAACAACAAGAGGGAGGGAGGGAAGAAGGAAGGAAGGGAGGGGGAGGAGGGAGAGGGAGAGGGAGAGGGAGAGGGAGAGGGAGAGGGAGAGAGAGAGGG
>NC_091572.1:22629698-22637198 GCF_042767895.1 Penaeus vannamei
TTTATTCATCTTTCTCTCCCTTCCTCTTTGCATGCCTTCTATTTGCTGTCATTGATGTCATGCTTACTTTTACCATCATCACTGCCATCATTATCATCACCATCCTTTTCAGTGAATACTAATACTTTCACCGAATAAAGAACGGGATTTGATAATAAACAAGAAAGGACCAAAAGAAGACAACAACAGCAGCAGCAATAGGAACAACCTCCCTTCAGTCTTCATCAAATGCCTCCCTAAAAGTACATTTATCAGCCTATAACCTTCTCTCCTGCACTTTGCCAAGTCTGCATCCCAGTCTCCCTTTCCTCAACTTCCTCCCAACTCTTTCAGCATCTTCTTATGAACCTTCTCCATCTCTCACCGCCTCCCAATTTTTTTTTCTTACCTCCTTTTTCATCTCTGTCTCTTCTTCTTCGCCTTAATATTATCATTGTTATCATTATCATATTCATCATTACTGTCATTATCAACATTACTATTATTGATATTATTATCATCTTTATCACTATTATTAGCATCATTATTATCATTACAATTACACAAGCATGATCATTATTATCATTGCTATTATCACCATCACCACCATCATCAAAATAATTATCGTTACTATTACCATTATAATAGTAATAATAAATATTATTATTATTATCATTACTATCATCATCATCATTATTACTGCCATCATCATCACTATCATTATCATTATCATTACCATTACCATTATTATCATCATTATAATTATCATTATCACCAATATCATTAATATCATCATCATTCTCCTCCTCTGCTTCTCCTCCCCTCACCAATTCGCCCACAGCAGGCCGAGGTCCCCGCCACTTAGCTTCGTCGTGGCCATATATGCGACCGCAGACCTAGGCCTAACACGTCCTAAACTGGCTCCTCTCCCGCAGGAACTTCGTCCTTATCGCCAAAAATGCCCTCGAATTAAAGGCCAGCGAGTTGTCAGAGCAAAAAGTGGTATAAGAAAAAAAAAAGGAAACAGAAAGTAAAGTCCATATATTTCTTGGCTCTCTCTCTCGCTTCGCTCTCCCAAAAAGTGGCAAGAGAATCCACATAATGTAGACTGTATGATTAATATCTCGGCAATAACGAGATGCATGAAATATATATCAACTCGCGTGACGAACCACCAGAGCCATAAATTCCCCCTCCCCGCTTCCCTCTCAACCCCTCCTCTCTCCCTGCTTCGCCTTCCCCACTCCTCCCCTCCTCCCTCCCCAACCCGCCTCTCCCTCCACCCTCGTCGCTTCACCCTCCCCATCCCCTCCTCTCCCATCTCCCTCCCTTCCGGCACTCCCCTTCCTCCCCCCTCTTTGGCTCCGCCTCCTCCTCCTCCCCTCTTCCCAAGCCACTTCAGCTCCCCCTCTTACCCTCTTCTCCTTCTCCCCTCCCTCTGTGGCCAAATAACACACTCGCCGGAGTTATCACAACTCCACATCGGCCTTGAAGAATCCTTCGAGGACGAGTCCACTTTTATGCCAAGACTAAAGGCTTTTCACTCCAGTCTTGATACATTTCGTTTTGGACGTCTCGCCATCCCCTCTGCCCCTCCCCACCCTTCTCAACTCGACTCCCCCCTCCTTCCCCCCTCTGTTCCCTCCCTCTCTGCCTCCCTCCTCCGCCCCAACTTTGTACTTGTTCGCCCATCAGAATGTGGCTTGAGCTTCTGAGTTTTGGAGTGGTCATATATCACTCTTTTTTTTCCCTCTTTTTTAAGTAATATCCGAAGCGGAGTGGAGTTTGGCCGTTAAAAGTGCGATTGAAAACTCGGGTAAACAACAGACGTTAGACAAAAATAAATAAGTATATAAATAAAAACTTGCACGACCGTAGTTCAACCCCACCTGAAAATACCTGAGTGTAATTTCCATGCAATAACAAAATCATCATCGGGACATTCACAGATATCAGAGTGAACACTGCAGACTAGAACTGCCCAATTTCCCAGAACTGAAAGCCCTGGGTAAAAAAGAAAGAAAAAAGGCTGCATATCTTTCTCAAACAAAAAAGAAAAAAGGCAAAAAAAAACATTCATGAATATAAGCTCCTTCAAGGACACGTTTTCAAGCTTAGACATAAAAAATCCTTCGAAAAAAATGTTTGAAAAACATACCCGCCTCCGTATCTTCATTTCCAGGACGAAAGGGGGAAAATGTGATTTTTTTATACATACACATATAAAACGCAGGATGAAGTAATGTCCCAAAGCAGCATATCGTCTTTATGAATAGGAAAGGAAAAGATGAGAGCAAAGAAAGAGAGAGAGAAGAAAGACAATATTAGCAAAGAGAGGAGGAGAAAGGAATCCAACTAAAAGAATCGATGCAAAATAGGATATTCTGGGGACGAAAGAGAGGAAAAAAAGAAAAGAAAAAAACACAAAAAACAAGAAAGAACAATATGGAAGGAAAACAGAGCGTAGCCTAGAGGGAAAAAAAGAACTGAAAAGGAAAGGGGGCGGGTCAAGAGAGCAAGGACCCGAGACACCACATGCTGACGCGACACCATACACACCACACAACTTTCCCCCGAGATCGCATCACAAAACCTTTCTACGGTCTCCAGTCTATTGTTTTCCACTCGTTCAAAAGTTACCTCATTTTACGGGTCGCGGTTCGATTCCAGAGTGCAACAGGAGCGGGAGGAACGGTCAGAGGGGGTGGAAGGACGAGGGAGTAGAAAGGGGAGGAGGTGGAAAGGGCTAAAGGGAGAGAGGAGAATAGGTTAAAGGGGGGAGGAAAACAGATTCAAAGGGGTAGGAGAATGGGTCCAAAGGGGGGGGATGGGTCCAAAGGGAGGGGGAGAATAGGTAAAAGAGTAAGAGGAGGGGTTTGGGTGAAAGGAGGAGGAAAAGGGTGGGAGGGTAAAGGGAATGGAAGCAAGAAAAGGAGCGGAAACTGAATGAAAAGGGACAAGAGGAAGAGGAAAACGCGGAAGGGTGAAAGGGAGGAAAAGACGGGTAGAGTGAGCGAGAGAGAGAAAAAAAGGAAAGAGTGGGAAGGTGAAAACGAAATAGCGCGGAGAGAAAGAAACAAGCAGAATAAGTCAAGAGGGGAAAACTATGGTAAAAAGAAGAGCAACAGCGGATGAGAAAGGTGAAAATAAGAGGAGACAAGAAAAACAAACCTGAGAGAGGCACTGCGGTAGAATGAGGGCGAGAAAAGGGGGAAGAGGTATAGGAGAAAAGCCCTGAATGCGTAGGTGAGGGAATGCCCATCAGATAAGGAGCAATGGAATCTCTCCCTCGGGGCGTGGGGTGTAGAATACTGTGTAGAAATTTACTTATAATGGTAAAGACGATGATGACAATGCTAAACAGTAAAAAGGGTGCTAATAAAACTCTTGCTGTTATCATTATTATTTTTATCAATATCAATCTTCTTCCTCAATATTTTGAAAACCCAACAAATCATTACTGCAGTGAGATGATTATATGACGACAATGTAACACTGATAATGATGATAGAACATAAACATGTTATTAAAAGTTCCCAGATCTAGAGAACAGGAAAACTCACAAGCTGAATCAATAAACATATGTATTAATAAACGTTCACATCACACTGAAGATATTAATGGAATACTAATTAACCTAAAAAACACACGCACAATAAACATCAATGGAGAGGAAAATCCAACCTTAAACCCATTTTCTTTCTACCCTTAGGCCCAAAACATCCCCCTTGGCAGTAATCGCTTCTATCCGATCGAAATTCCAATAAATCCATCTAGCTCCGAACCGCAAGAAGATGGAGAGAAAACAATCGAGGGTAATTTGACAAACGCCATATCCCATATCCTGTAAACACTCTCCCTCCCTCCCTCCCTCCCTTCTTCGCTCCTTTCTAGACGCTTCCCTCTCTCTCGCCCTCTGCTCGCATTCCCTCCGTCTTCCTATACCTTAGACTGTCCATCCTATTCCGTCGCCATCCCCATCCCTCTCCCTATCCCTATCCCCTTATCCTACTCATTCCCTCCCTCTCCCTCCTCATCCCGTCCCGCTACTTATCCCTCTATCCAACCCATTCCCTCCCTCTCCCCCCTCATCCCCGTCCCTCTCTCTATCCCTCTATCCTACTCATTCCCTCCCTCTCCCTCTATCCTACTCATTCCCTCCCTCTCCCTATCCCTCTATCCTACTCATTCCCTCCCTCTCCCTATCCCTCTATCCTACTCATTCTCTCCCTCTCCCTCCTCATCCTCGTCCCTTTCCCTATCCTACCAGTATCCCATACACTGCCTCCCTCCCTCTCCCTTCCCCCTCCCCGTCTCCCCTCCCCTGCAACAGCCACTAAGGAAACCAAACCACCTCGCCGGCCTCCTTCCAGGCAACAAGGGCTTCCCATCCATCTCACACCCTCCTCCATACAGCCTCTTCCTCTTCGCAGTGATTCACGTACACCGTAAACTCCGCAACGACCATAATCCGAGCTAATACGACAGGCAAGAAAATATAAAGCAGAAAATACGACTGTTGACAAAAAGCCCGAACCGTGAAAACCGGAGGCCAGAATGTAGAGGAACACGGGATTCATCGAGGCCGAGCTAACGCGAAAGGAAGCAAAGCGGGAGGAGGAGGAGGGCGTGACAGCCTCAAGAGCGCCGACGAGGACACAGCACTCAGCCGCCGCCGCTCAAAAGGGAGAGTAGAGAGCGACAGGAAGGAAAAAAGAGCTGACGCCGTCTCAAAAAAATCTAATCAATAAGTTATCTATTTATCTGTCTTTATATATATTTACATACATTACCTAATTACAGTATGTATCTGCGTATGTATGGATGTATGCATGTGAATGTGCTCGTGTCTGTGTGTATTTGTATATGTGTCCATGTCTGTGTAAGTGTACCTGCGTGTCAATGTGTTTGTGTTTATGGACATTAATTCTGCGAAGTGAAGTTGAAAGAGGTTGAATAAAGTCCAAAAGACAGACACGGTCGAGTTTCAATTAGCCGGAGCACAGAGGAACAGTAACCCAGAGGATGATATATATATTTCGCTCATATCTGAGTCCAAAAATCTCCAGTTCTTAGAGCGATCCACTCGGACTGGGAGTGGAGCGGGGGGAGGGGGGAGGGGGAGAGAGGCTGGACGTGGGGTCATCCGGGAGGTCAGCCCAGAGAGCCACTTTAGGAATTAATAACTCTTCGGTCAGAAATTAGCTGCTCGAAATCGGTGGATGCTGAATATGAATGTGTGGAAATTGGGAAAATGCAAAAAGAAAAAAAGAAGATACAAACTAAAGAAAAGAAAAAAAAAACACAAAGAGGACAGAGGCAAAGAAGCCACAAAACTCGATGCTCTCATTAGAATACAGGGCAATAAGAGTAAAAATAAGGAAAAAAGTGCCACCCCAGGCCGGGGCACGAGCGCCTGACTGGAGGGCCGGCCGCAGGAAGAGCGCCGAGATCTCAGAGGTATGAGACAGCAAGATGAACGACTGCGGATCAAAGACTCCGGTGTGGCATCCCGCGCCCCGGATTGGGGACCCCGCCGGCCGTGCGCCCTTCCACGCCCAGTGCAGAGAAAAAGGGCTTTTGATATCATGTGTGACTATTCATATGATATAATACAAATTGATAGATTTTCCTAATAGTAAATGGCATATTTAGCCGATACTGATTAATTGATGTTTAACGAACTTTTAAAAGGTATTCCATTAACTTGTATCATCAAGAGCAATGTATGCAATCAGATTTTATTGCAGCAAATAACATATTCATGGAATTTTCGATACTTTGTTTGAAATAGGAAATGCTAATGAATATTGACGTGGTCGTTGCGTTATCCATGATGTCCTTTACGTGACATTGACAGCATATCTTCAACCATGAACTTCTTGCCTCTTCGCTGATAACGAGATAAGCAATGTCGCAGATAAGGCTGCTTTGCTACTACGCGTTCGTTCCTGCAGCACTGTAAATATTATGAGATCACTTTAAGGATTGCATATCATATTAGCTTTTACGAGCGCAGTTAATTACACCGTGATAGTATAATTAGGAAGATCCATACGGCAACGCCAAACAAATTATCTCAGCGGGCGAATCAGATCATGAGAATTTTCAATATAATCCCTTTTAGACAGCAACTGAAAAGCAGCCGAACTTCATTTTCTTTTCTCCAAAGGCCTTTCCACACGCCTTTTCTTCCCTCGCACTAATCACATGGCCTTTTATGTTCTCTTTTCACGCTGAAAAGAGCGGTTTAGCGGCACTTTGTCTGCTTTACTACATATGCAGTCCACCTTTTCTCGCAGCATTCGCATCGAGTTACTCATCCCAGACACTCGATTGTTGAGTAATGGTTGGATATAAATGGATATCAAATAAAAAACAATGAATGTCTCAAAACAAAAAAAGAAGAAGAATGCAGGTTTCTAAACAAAGCCTGAGGCGATCGTTCCCTCCCAACATGGAGGGAAACCGCGCCGAGTGTTTGTTCCCGCGTGTCTTGAAACAAAGAGATCTGCCCATAATGGGGCCCGCACCCATGTCCCGTTATCTCCGGCTTCGTGTCACATAGATCTAAATACCCATTTATTCGCCCATTTCTTAGCCACATTTAAGGGAAATTAGTTCTCTATTTGATTGTTTGTTTCTGTGAGACAGAAACACACACACACACACACACACACACACACACACACACACACACACACACACACACACACACACACAAACAAACTCACACGCACACACACACATATATATATACATATATATATGTGTATGTATATACATACATATACACATACATCTAGTGACGGTTTAAATTGTGTTATTCTCACATCTATATTGCTTCTTTATTCCCAATCCTATTAATTTTCTACCTTTTATTATCCCTTCCTTATCCTGTGCTCATCTATAACCCTACACACCGCAACCCTATTTTCAGCTGATCTCCCAACTCGTCCTTTAAATCTAATCACCCTCCCTGAACCCTCTTTCACCCTCCGCCCACTACCCACCCCTCCCCTCCTCCCCCACATCGCCCCCTACCCTTCCCTCCCCCTCCCACTCGCTTCCCTCCCATAAGTGGTTCACACACTCTTGGCGAGCCAGACCCGCTCGGGCCGTGGAAGCGCTGGGGCTGTTGCCATACATAACAACGACAAACTGCCTCGAGTGGGTAGATTCTGGCTAGCTAATTGCACAGCTAACAAGTCCCACAGAGGAACGTAATGAATGCTATATGTCATCTCTCTATTTATTAATGTGGGGGAAGGGGGGCGAGTGGGTGGACAGTCCCCCAACATTCCCACAGTCATTCACAGACGGAGTGAGTCACGTTTAATGATAGCTTTGAGGGAACCGCCTCGGTGAGATGGAAAGAGGGACATGGGGCGGTGGGGATGAAGGAATGAGGGAGGGAGGAAGGGATGGGAAGAGATGACGGAGGCTGGACAGGATTATGGGAGATGGAGCGAGAAGGAAGATCAGGTTATGATATGGACGAGGGGAACAGACTAGTTTATT
>NC_091572.1:22644698-22652198 GCF_042767895.1 Penaeus vannamei
CGACCTCGCCACCAGCCTCTACATCACCACCTCATGACGACCTCGCCACCCGCCTCTTCATCACCACCTCATGACGACCTCGCCACCCGCCTCCTCATCACCACCTCATGACGACCTCGCCACCCGCCTCTTCATCACCACCTCATGACGACCTCGCCACCCGCCTCTTCATCACCACCTCATGACGACCTCGCCACCCGCCTCCTCATCACCACCTCATGACGACCTCGCCACCCGCCTCTTCATCACCACCTCATGACGACCTCGCCACCCGCCTCCTCATCACCACCTCATGACGACCTCGCCACCCGCCTCCTCATCACCACCTCATGACGACCTCGCCACCCGCCTCCTCATCACCACCTCATGACGACCTCGCCACCCGCCTCCTCATCACCACCTCATGACGACCTCGCCACCCGCCTCCTCATCACCACCTCATGACGACCTCGCCACCCGCCTCCTCATCACCACCTCATGACGACCTCGCCACCCGCCTCTTCATCACCACCTCATGACGACCTCGCCACCCGCCTCCTCATCACCACATCATGACGACCTAGCCACCCGCCACTTCATCACCACCTCATGACGACCTCGCCACCCGCCTCCTCATCACCACCTCATAATGACCTCGCCACCCGCCTCATCACCACCTCATGACGACCTCGCCACCCGCCTCATCACCACCTCATAATGACCTCGCCACCCGCCTCATCACCACCTCATGACGACCTCGCCACCCGCCTCCTCATCACCACATCATGACGACCTCGCCACCCGCCTCCTCATCACCACCTCATGACGACCTCGCCACCCGCCTCCTCATCACCACCTCATGACGACCTCGCCACCCGCCTCTTCATCACCACCTCATGACGACCTCGCCTCCTCATCACCACCTCATGACGACCTCGCCACCCGCCTCCTCATCACCACCTCATGACGACCTCGCCACCCGCCTCCTCATCACCACCTCATGACGACCTCGCCACCCGCCTCTTCATCACCACCTCATGACGACCTCGCCACCCGCCTCCTCATCACATCATGACGACCTCGCCACCCGCCTCTTCATCACCACCTCATGACGACCTCGCCACCCGCCTCCTCATCACCACCTCATGACGACCTCGCCACCCGCCTCCTCATCACCACCTCATGACGACCTCGCCACCCGCCTCATCACCACCTCATGACGACCTCGCCACCCGCCTCCTCATCACCACCTCATGACGACCTCGCCACCCGCCTCCTCATCACCACCTCATGACGACCTCGCCACCCGCCTCCTCATCACCACCTCATGACGACCTCGCCACCCGCCTCTTCATCACCACCTCATGACGACCTCGCCACCCGCCTCCTCATCACCACCTCATGACGACCTCGCCACCCGCCTCCTCATCACCACCTCATGACGACCTCGCCACCCGCCTCTTCATCACCACCTCATGACGACCTCGCCACCCGCCTCCTCATCACCACATCATGACGACCTCGCCACCCGCCTCCTCATCACCACCTCATGACGACCTCGCCACCCGCCTCCTCATCACCACCTCATGACGACCTCGCCACCCGCCTCCTCATCACCACCTCATGACGACCTCGCCACCCGCCTCCTCATCACCACCTCATGACGACCTCGCCACCCGCCTCCTCATCACCACCTCATGACGACCTCGCCACCCGCCTCCTCATCACCACATCATGACGACCTCGCCACCCGCCTCCTCATCACCACCTCATGACGACCTCGCCACCCGCCTCTTCATCACCACCTCATGACGACCTCGCCACCCGCCTCCTCATCACCACCTCATGACGACCTCGCCACCCGCCTCCTCATCACCACCTCATGACGACCTCGCCACCCGCCTCTTCATCACCACCTCATGACGACCTCGCCACCCGCCTCTTCATCACCACCTCATGACGACCTCGCCACCCGCCTCCTCATCACCACCTCATGACGACCTCGCCACCCGCCTCTTCATCACCACCTCATGACGACCTCGCCACCCGCCTCCTCATCACCACCTCATGACGACCTCGCCACCCGCCTCCTCATCACCACCTCATGACGACCTCGCCACCCGCCTCCTCATCACCACCTCATGACGACCTCGCCACCCGCCTCCTCATCACCACCTCATGACGACCTCGCCACCCGCCTCCTCATCACCACCTCATGACGACCTCGCCACCCGCCTCCTCATCACCACCTCATGACGACCTCGCCACCCGCCTCCTCATCACCACATCATAACGACCTCGCCACCCGCCTCTACATCACCACCTCATGACGACCTCGCCACCCGCCTCCTCATCACCACCTCATGACGACCTCGCCACCCGCCTCCTCATCACCACCTCATGACGACCTCGCCACCCGCCTCTTCATCACCACCTCATGACGACCTCGCCACCCGCCTCCTCATCACCACCTCATGACGACCTCGCCACCCGCCTCCTCATCACCACCTCATGACGACCTCGCCACCCGCCTCATCACCACCTCATGACGACCTCGCCACCCCCCTCCTCATCACCACCTCATGACGACCTCGCCACCCGCCTCTTCATCACCACCTCATGACGACCTCGCCACCCGCCTCCTCATCACCACCTCATGACGACCTCGCCACCCGTCTCCTCATCACCACATGACGACCTCGCCACCCGCCTCTTCATCACCACCTCATGACGACCTCGCCACCCGCCTCCTCATCACCACCTCATGACGACCTCGCCACCCGCCTCTACATCACCACCTCATGACGACCTCGCCACCCGCCTCCTCATCACCACCTCATGACGACCTCGCCACCCGCCTCCTCATCACCACATCATGACGACCTCGCCACCCGCCTCCTCATCACCACCTCATGACGACCTCGCCACCCGCCTCCTCATCACCACCTCATGACGACCTCGCCACCCGCCTCTTCACCACCTCATGACGACCTCGCCACCCGCCTCTTCATCACCACCTCATGACGACCTCGCCACCCGCCTCCTCATCACCACCTCATGACGACCTCGCCACCCGCCTCCTCATCACCACCTCATGACGACCTCGCCACCCGCCTCCTCATCACCACCTCATGACGACCTCGCCACCCGCCTCTTCATCACCACCTCATGACGACCTCGCCACCCGCCTCTTCATCACCACCTCATGACGACCTCGCCACCCGCCTCATCACCACCTCATGACGACCTCGCCACCCGCCTCATCACCACCTCATGACGACCTCGCCACCCGCCTCCTCATCACCACCTCATGACGACCTCGCCACCCGCCTCTTCATCACCACCTCATGACGACCTCGCCACCCGCCTCTTCATCACCACCTCATGACGACCTCGCCACCCGCCTCTTCATCACCACCTCATGACGACCTCGCCACCCGCCTCCTCATCACCACCTCATGACGACCTCGCCACCCGCCTCCTCATCACCACATCATGACGACCTCGCCACCCGCCTCCTCATCACCACCTCATGACGACCTCGCCACCCGCCTCTTCATCACCACCTCATGACGACCTCGCCACCCGCCTCCTCATCACCACATCATGACGACCTCGCCACCCGCCTCCTCATCACCACCTCATGACGACCTCGCCACCCGCCTCCTCATCACCACCTCATGACGACCTCGCCACCCGCCTCATCACCACCTCATGACGACCTCGCCACCCGCCTCCTCATCACCACATCATGACGACCTCGCCACCCGCCTCCTCATCACCACCTCATGACGACCTCACCACCCGCCTCATCACCACCTCATGACGACCTCGCCACCCGCCTCCTCATCACCACCTCATGACGACCCTCGGCGCCCTGAGCGAGCGCGGGGCCGGCGTTAAGAGGCTCTCGCATGTATGATAGATGACCGGCAGTAAAAAGCTGGAGGTCGCCGTGCTGATGGCGGCCTCCATCCCCGCGTCACCTCGAGGACCCGCCGTGGGTGGAGTCGAGGGATGGCGTCTGAGAGATTGGGGTCATCTGGGGTCAAGCTGCAGTAGGGGCTTCGGTGGAGTCTGGCTGGCGTGGTGTCTATGTGGCGTGGGGCGTCTGCAGTGGGGTTTATCTCTTATGAAGTGTCTGTCTTATCTGCAGAGGTGTCTGTCTGTCTGATGCACAGTCTGGCGAGGGCGATGTCTGGTGGGGAATGCCTACAGTTGGGTCTGTCTAGTGCCTGTTGTAGGGTCTGCACTGAGGGCTGACTGCAGTGGCGTCTCTCCTTTGTTGAGCCGATCTCCCGATGAACCTCCTATGGAAACGTTTAATTGCGCCGGAACTGAACCAGAAATGAAGATTTTGGCCGCAATTCTTCTATTTTCTGTCAATCCCGGCGACCAAAAGGGTCACAAGCTTGTATCAACAGCAAAGAAAAATAAGCGTGCCTTGAGGAAATAAAACAATTCGTCAGACCAGAAAGGAGCAGCAGTTCGGGGGATAGGCAGGGGGAGGGGGAGGGAGGGAGGGAGGGAAGAGGGACGGAGAAGAATGAAAGGAGAATCGAAAGAGGGTAAAGGAGAGAGATAGAGAAAACACAGAGGGGAGCAGAAAAGGAAGATGGACCGAGTGAATGAATGAGAGAAGAGTGGAAGAGTGAGAAAGACAAATGTGGACTAAATATAAAGTACAGAAAATTGAGGTAGCAAAAGGAAAACGGCACTGGGAGAGACAGGCAGGCAGACAGCCAGACAGAGACAGGCAGACTGACAAGCGAAGCGAGGAAGAGAAAGGGGAAGGAGGAAGCGGTGCGTGCTCAATGCTCGCGTTCAAAATGCCACTGTCAACAATAGTTCCCGAGAAGCCGTCTCCCGAGAATTCCGAAGACGCGGAAGGACGATCGGGCTGGCTAGACGGATGGCTGGCGGAATATATGGGTTTCTAAATCACTTGAAATTCAGATTGATGACGTGCGGGAGAGACAGTAAAGTTTTTAAGGGAGCATTATCTTCCTCCTGCAGATGTCACTTTAGTGGGACGGCGTCCGCTCCCCGAGGCTGCAACTTGAGACACAGTTTAAGGACACTAACTGCATTTTTATGGATAGTAAGTTTTACTACTAAAATACAACAGGCATCCTCGGTCTACTAAGGGACGTGGAAACGAGAATCACGGAGGACGGATCGACAGTGACAGAAATATCGGGGTAAATACGAAAAGAAGTATATTCACGTATGAATAAATAAACCGACATACAACTTGGAAAATGCGCCCACGAAATGATAACAATAGGGCTAAAACTGATAAAGCATCTGCCATGCAACTGGGGAACAAAGAACTACAAGCTACATCCAGCCCCTCACTCCCTTCCTCCCGCCCTCCCCTCCCTCGCGCCCTTCCTCCTTCTTCCTTACTTCCCCTCCCTCCCTCCCTCCTTCTCCCGCCTCCTTCTTCCTTACTTCTCCTCCCTCCCTCCCTCGCGCCCTTCCTCCTTCTCCCGCCTCCTTTTTCCTTACTTCCCCTCCCTCACTCTTTTCTTCCCTCCCTACCCTCTTCCTCCATTCTTTCCCTCCACACGGCTGTACCTTAAAAGTCGGCAACTTCACTTCACCGGACATAACAGGATCGGCCACGGTCCAGCGGATGAATGTCCCGCATCATTTCATCAGTCAAATTCCTCTCATGTGAATATCCGTTCCTTCCGAGATGACGGTGAGGGAGGGGAGGGGAGGGGCGCCACACTCGGCCGTGGCGCCACATCTCCCTTCCGGGCTGGCAACTCGATCCCCAGTTTACTTCTCCAGATTTACGAAATGTCTAATGCTGGTATTATGAATTCTTATTAAAGTTATATCTGGAATATGTGTGGCGAGGAGTGTCAGCTATTAATTCAAGCGCGATGATTTCAGGTCATACATGCCATGCAACATATTAATTGCAGATACTGCGCGGAAGAGGGCGAAGAAAACAAACACTACTGACCTCGCCGAAGAGCAACATGGGGGGGGGGGGGGAGGAGACAGCAGGCCTGGCTCAGAGGGAAACCATTGCTTACACTCTTAGCTTACATGCAGACGACCCTTAGCCACAGATGATGAACCTTGGACCGCTTGCAACAGCCTTCAATCAGGCTGTATATTGCAAAATAGCAGTGCTTTTCTCGCTCCTTGTTGACTAAATATCAATGTTTATGTGATACTTCTTTATTTGAGACTGTTAGCATACGGCAATCCGGTTTGCATGTTTTTCCTCTTTTTTCTAAACATTTTTATTTTATTTCCCCTATATCGGAGAAATACATCCCTGCTCTTCGTCCTACCCTTTCCTGCAGCTCTGTGTACTCTTCGCTGTCCCGTCAACAAGCGCCATCCGCCCTTGCGCTTCCGATGCAACCCCTGTTTACTCCATAAACAAAAAATGTGTTTGCTTTCATTAATAGAGACGCCTATCGCAATGGGCGCGGGTTCTCGAGTCCCGATAGCATTCGTGATATTGAGAAATGCGAGCGCGCGAGCGGGGATCATCTCTCCAAGCCTTTCACGTCCATCTTGGCAGCCAGCCCACACCGGAAATGATAATTGATTTCTTTAGTCCAGATGTCATTACTGTCAGGAGATCCAATTATCAATCAAAGAATATGGATCTGGAATTCATCAAATTATCAGGAATAGGAAGGGAGGAGCTGGAGGGGGTAGAGGAGGAAGAGAGAGGAGAGAGAGAGAGGGGGGAGGAGGGGAAAGGAGGAGAGAGGAAGGGAGGGGAGGGGACTGAAAGGGGGAGGAGAAGGAAAAGGAAGAGGAGGAGCCTGTGAAGGAGAAAGGCCTACGTCCTCAACTTTAAAATCCGCCTCCTTCCCTTGAGAACTGCAGTGACGTGCCTTAAGTAGCAAAGAAAGAACGTGCCTCTTAGCTGAGAGAGCGGATTTCCAGCAATTTAAAGGCACGTGGAAAGGAGGTCAAAACCCCAATACCGAAGCGCCTTCCGGACAATCTTTCACGGGCGTCGACCTTCCTCTTTCCACCCAGAACTTCCATCCACTAAACTCTGTGTCCTCAAGTAGTTCCATCTCCTCAAATCTCCCTCCACCCTCTTCCAGAAATGCCTCTCCGCCCTCGAAACACCCCCTTCCTGAGGAACGTCCACCTCCTCCATCTACTCCGACGGCCACATCCGCCGGCGAGGTCCCCGCTCTTCGCGACGCAGGTTATCGGTCCTCCCGCCAGCAGCCTTCCGCTCGCAGCTCCATCAACGATCTCCTTCGCCTCTAAAAACACACATTCACGGCGGCTACGGCGGATTCAGTTCGACTGACCAGGCAGAAGGAAGCGGCCTCGGCGGGGAAAGAGCGCGCCGTGCCACTATTAAAAGGATTTCGTAGTAAATATATACCAAAAGAGTTCCTTTTATTCGACTTCTACGCAAGAAAAAATGAGGCATTGCAATCCATGAATGTATGTTTTTTTTACGACTGACTACTTTTTATCATACTTTTTTCTCTTATTTACTTTGAAAAAGGAAAAGCAAAC
>NC_091572.1:22659698-22664698 GCF_042767895.1 Penaeus vannamei
TATTATATATATACACACACATACATATACACACGTATATGTATATGTGTATATATATATATATATATATATATATATATATATATATATATATATATATATATATATATATATATATATATATATACATGTACATACATGTATATACATATACATATATATATGTATATAATATATATATATATATATGTATATAATATATATATATATATATATATATATATATATATATATATATATATATATATATATACAACTATTTTGAAATGTTACAGAAAAACAAATTTTCGCTACGAATCTTCAAAAAATCTGAACTAATCATGAACCATGAACCCAATCCACCACCAACGCAGCTTCCCAGTGCACTCCCACCCTCATTCCCTACTATTACATGTATAAAAAAAAAAACATTCCTCTTTATTCTAGATCCATTAAGATACACTTCTTCAAGCTTGTGTGTGTTTCGCCCTTATTTTCTCATAGACTCCTATTTCTATGTTTTGGGTCCCACATACCCGCATTAACAGCCAACCCTTGGAACGCTTGCCCTCTCCATCCTCCCCTTCCCTACCTCCCCCCTTTCCCCTCTACCCCCTCCTTTCCCCTCTGCCCTCTGCCCCCGCCCAGCCCATTTGCCCCCTGTCTCTCATCCAGCTGTTTTCTTGACCAATAAAAACCTCGAGGCTGTTGAAAGAGAGTCATCCATCATGACCATTTCTCTTGATCTTTAAATCTGGTCATTTTGCGGTGGCATGCGAGTGGTGTCGGGAGGGGGGGGGGTGACATGGAGGGAGGGAGAGGAAGAGGGAGAGGGAGAGGGAGAGGGAGAGGGAGAGGGAGAGGGAGAGAGAGAGAGAGAGAGAGAGAGAGAGAGAGAGAGAGAGAGAGAGAGAGAGAGAGAGAGAGAGAGAGAGAGAGAGAGAGAGAGGGAGAGAGAGGGAGAGAGAGAGAGAGGGAGAGAGAGAGAGAGAGAGAGAGAGAGAGAGAGAAAGAAAGAAAGAAAGAAAGAAAGAAAGAAAGAAAGAGAGAGAGAGAGAGAGAGAGAGAGAGAGAGAGAGAGAGAGAGAGAGAGAGAGAGAGAGAAGAGAAGAGAGAGAGACTGGAGAGGAAAGTCGGTCTAGTTCTGAGTGAAATTTAATATTCGTTTCATTTTTGGGAGGTGAGTGGAGGGACGGGGGGGGGGGGGGCGATGATGATTAGAGATATTTAAATGAAAAATTATCATCTATATATTTTCTCCCCGAGATAATTGTATTTCAGATCTTAAATCTGAGGTGAAGAGAAGAGAGGCAAAATTTTGATTTCGATAAGATTCAAAATAAAAGTCGACGACTAACACTGCGTTCACCTTATATCCTAATACGGGAAAAAAACAACAGAACAGGCACAGAAAATGCGTTCTTATCGTCAATTCTTAAGTCATTCAACACACTGTATATGAAGCTATCCAACACGAGTAACAATTGAAACTTCAAAAGCAAAGTGACCCAAGCGAAGGGACAGGGAATGGAGGGAGAGAGCAGCCTCTAATAATCCGGCACGACTCGGATTGTTAGCTCCTTAGAACTAGTTTCGCGTCCGCTGCCACCTCCCGGCGCAAATAAATGCCAAACACCTTCCTTCCTTTCCGACTTGATGAGGATCTTCAATCCCTGACGAGCCCACAAAGTAACGTCTCGGCCTCGTAACAAACTTACAGTCGTAATCAAGAAATGTCGTGCGCGTCACGACGGAATCAAGTACCGATGGGAGAGGAGTAGGAGCAGGAGGGGGTGAGGGAGGGGAAAGGGGAAGGGGAGAGGGAGGTGGCTAGGAGGGAAGTAGATAAGGATTGAAGTAGAGGAAGAGCGACAACAGTTGAAAATGAGGAGTTTGTTCCCCAGGTTATGAAGGCGAAGAAGAAAAGAGAGAGCGAGAGAGAAAGAGAGAGAGAGGGGGGGGGAGAGGGATAGGGAGAGGGAGGAAGAGAGAGAGAGAGAGCGAAATAGAGAGAGGGCGCCTGTTTCCCCCCGTCCCGAAGTTGGCCCCCTAGAGGCATCCCCGATGACTCCAACCAAGTTCAAGTGGTTAACCCGCTGCCCAAGTTCGGGCTTGGAGTTAACCTCTCAAAGCGACCTTAGCTCGCGAGAGTTTCCAGATCAACATTAACATACCGCCTTCACAAGTTTGCTGAATAATCCAGTCCATTACTCAGTCGCTTCTCCGCCCGTCTTCGCCCTGGATCATCTCGGCGCGGGTCGCGTCCCGTCTCGGGAGCGCTTCGTGGGTCATAGATCTTGCCTCCGCTCCGACGGGGACAAATATTTCTCTGGACTGGATTGTCAGGTAGCCTACGAGTGACCTAGGTTGACTTGTCGTTTCCCTCCCTTTCCTGTTCCGCCGTTCTGTCTGCATCTGTCCTTCCCACTCCCGATAAGGACCGTGAGCCGCGATCCATCACGAGCCGCGTCAAGAGAGAGATGACCCGTGACCTTCTTCGGCCCGCAGGGTCGCCATCCGTACCCATGAGACGCTTCTGCCTCGCACCGGCGTATCGACCAAGCGCTGTCGGAGAGCCCTATGCTAAATAATTTAGCAGTCCAAATACACTTACTATTCAGGACCTCCTCGTCCCACCCCTCAGCCTCTTCTCCTCCGTCCTTTCCTACTGCTCATATCACATCCCCGAGGGCCACCTTGGTAATTATCTCGGTAAACACTCCTCGCGCCCCCTGGACACTAGTTTTGTCCGAGCACCCTCTGTCATTCTTGAATCTCAATTTTGTTTATACTTCCCTCTTTTCACCTTCCTCCTGCTTCCACTCTCCCTTCTTCCTCTTCTTGTTCCCTTCCTCCTCTCCCTTTCCCCCCCCCCCTTCTTAGCCCCCAGGATATAAAACCCACTCGAATGTCAGAAAGCGCCCCACACGCGGCTGCACATCTTTCCTTCCCCGATTTTCTCTCTCCCTTCTGTCAAATATCCGACAAAGCAATGATAAAACAAGATGCGACAGAAAGGGCGAAGAAACGAGTTGGAAACAATTGAATCGAATGACTAACTCGGCCTTCGAAGTGCACCGCGCCAGACGAAGTGGGACGTGAATTTCCACATTGTTCTGTGCATATTCAAAAGGCCTGTAGTCAAATAATCCCTGTAACCTCAGCAAAATGCGATGCAATATATTGACGAAATATGGCCAAGTGGTCGTAACCGCGGTTGTAAATTTAAGTCCAAAAAGAAGGATGATGAATGGCGGTGGTGATAGAGGTCGTGGTGGGGTAGGATGATGGTGTGCGCGGTGAACGGAACGTGTCAATGACGAACATGATGACGAGGGCGATGTCGCCATGATGGTCTCCATGATCATAATTAGGATGACGATGAATATAATCATAAAGACGAAGGTGACAATGATATTATCATACTGATTTAAATGATAATAATGAGAATAACGTCGGTGCTACTGATACCGAAGAAAAATTTATAACGAAAATAAATAATACGAAAAGACATGCTGTAAAATGACCGCCAACTTTAACACGAACCCAGGATACGAGAAAATCCCGCTTCGTAATAAGTTTGACAAGACGGGCGTACGCAGACAGATGGCGGAGAACCCTGTCTATCAGGTTGCAGGAGACGGCAGGAATTTATTTGATTATTCGATTTATCAGCGCGATGAAGCCACAAAGTAACTGAGAGGAACTTGGGAATCCCTTCATGACCGCCGGGCGTGCATTTGCATTCTGGAATCATGAATATCTGTGGCGTCATACTGCCATGCACCATCTTTCCCTCGCTGTGAATATTCTAGTAGATGCATTCACATATGCAGCCATGTCTTTCTGCGGAGTCATATCCTTTCGCCATGCAGTATTTCGAAAGTATAATAACGTTGTTTATTATATTTTCTTATCAGCATGAGCGCTGAATGCCATGGTTCCCAAAAGAGGACTAGATTTGTATTTTCATACATGGTGATCTTGGCTTTCCCGACACCAGTAATTTCGCCCGTTATGTTTAGCGACTGCCATGCTGTTACTCTGCCATGTGGCAATGCTGTTACTCTGCCATGTGGCAATGCTGTTATTCTGCCATGTGGCAATGCTGTTATTCTGCCATGTGGCAATGCTGTTATTCTGCCATGTGGCAATGCTGTTATTCTGCCATGTGGCAATGCTGTTATTCTGCCATGTGGTAATGCTGTTATTCTGCCATGTGGCAATGCTGTTATTCTGCCATGTGGCAATGCTGTTATTCTGCCATGTGGCAAAGCTGTTACTCTGCCATGTGGCAATGCTGTTACTCTGCCATGTGGCAATGCTGTTACTCTGCCATGTGGCAATGCTGTTACTCTGCCATGCTGCAATGCTATCACTCTGCCATGAAAATTTATTGAATAGGCTGATGTAAGAAGCACTTTGCCGTAAATATTTGCAAACTGTTCATACAAGCGAGTTTGTTTCTAGCTTAAGCACAATGCAAAGAAAAGCTCGGCGATGCCATGTTTGCTCAAAATTACATTTTATCCATGAATCCCCGGAGACTGCCACGCTAGGGCGTATTTCTAATAGCCAGCATGCTTATTCAGAACAATATATATATATATATATATATATATATATATATATATATATATATATATATATATATATATATATAATTTTTTTTTTTTTTTTTTTTTATAATTCTATTAAAATCAAGAGGGACTGAATTATTCAAAACGAGATAATGTCTTCCCGGGCAAATATTCGTCAACCATGTTCAACACAAAGCTTGCAAAACATACCGTCTACACAACGGCACCCGATTACAAGATTATTCATAAATCATGTCAACGGCATCAAAAGTAAGTTCGCGAGCTAATGTACTTCGGCAGAATGCATACTAAATTTTGCACACCTGCCATTCTGAATGCAAAGTGTTCATCAAATTTGGATTTATTTTCTTCTTCACGTTATGGCGCCTCGGGTCGGCAGTAAATATTGTATACGGAGAGTTATGCGCAATATGCACCGAT
>NC_091572.1:22694698-22699698 GCF_042767895.1 Penaeus vannamei
ATGATTCTATCAACGAATTCTTTTTCTTCGCCTCGGCCATCCCGCTCCTCCTTCCCTATCTCATCCAGTCCAGCGCCATCAATACGGCCAAGAAAACATCAGCAAAGGGTGAAAAATCATTTACAGCGCCCAAGCCCAGGGTCTCGCCACCACGAAAACCAATCCGTCCTCACCCGTGGCACAATCGGCCGCTCTACCTCTGAGACATTCCCGTTCGTGGCCGCTTTTGTCCTGCTGATGATCCGGCCCGGAATGCGGGGCGAGTGGAGGGACCTGTCCATCACTGCCGTCATGCCCTTCTCTGGCCGTGCTTTCTTTATCTTTTCTTCTTTCTTTTTTCTCATTATCTATTTTCCCCCCCTCTCTTTTTTCCCTCTGTCTGTCTGTCTGTCTGTCTGTCTCTCTCTCCCTCCCCCCCTCCCTCTCTTTCTCTCTCTCTCTCTCTCTCTCTCTCTCTCTCTCTCTCTCTCTCTCTCTCTCTCTCTCTCTCTCTCTCTCTCTCTTCTCCCCCCCTCTCTCTCAGCATTCTCATACCCATCGTAAATAGATTGGCACAAAAGGCAAACACAAAATCCATTGGTATAACGACTTTCCAGAACTTTGAAATCCTCGAAAAGTTAAATAAACCAACGAAGCACATAACATCCTGAGTCATGTATCTTCACAACGAACAAGTTATGAAACAATGGTAGGATCTCACTGGCTTTGTGTCGGCGATTTTAACCCGAAAAGACAACAACAAAATCGGAAAAAATAGATTATATCCCGAAGCCAAGGCAGACGGCGTTTAAAATGTGTATGGATAGCAACAATAAAAAACATTTCCCTTGACAAGATATCGGATAGATGGATAAACAAATCTGATTAAACGACTGGGATAGTTTAGACTGACTGATGAAAACGCATAAACCGACGGGAATTAGCCAAGCCAGATTTATATAACCAATATCCGGATGAGCTTCACGGCAAAACAGGATCCTCGATAACGCCGCAGATACGTATATGCATGCGCGCGCCCACTGCACAAGTGTTCGTCCGTATGAGTAAGCACGTGGGTGTACTTGCATGCGGGGGGCACTGGGTAGAGGGGAGAGGGGGGATGAATAAATTGGGGATGGGAGGGAATGGGGGAGGGCTAAAGGAAATAGAAAGCAAATATGGGGCAGAGGAAAATGGAGAGAGAGAGAGAGAGAGAGAGAGAGAGAGAGAGAGAGAGAGAGAGAGAGAGAGAGAGAGAGAGAGAGAGAGAGAGAGAGAGAGAGAGAGAGACAGACAGACAGAGACTGAGACAGATAGAGAGAGTGACAAAGACAAATAGAGGCACACACACAAACAAGGAAAAAGAGAGACAGAGACAGAGTGAATGAAAATAAATGAGAGAAACAGAAAGAGAAGACCCCGAGAATTGCCTTGAATACCCCAGTGAGAACGACAATCGAAGACAGACGTACAAAGCCTCGGCGGTCCGACCAGGCGTCTCGCCGCGCCTTTCCCACCTTTGCAGCGACAAGGAGGAAAAAAAACATTTATTCCTCTCTGCGTGAACTTCTTTTCCGGATTCTTTTAATTGCAAGTGGATTCAAATTAGGGGAAACTTCTTATTAAACTTTGCCTGGTGCACATTACCCTCGGGGTATATACCACCAATTCAATTTGGCGAGAACCAATAATCTCACCAATATTTGGAAATTGTTTTCATAAAACTGACAATATTTGTAATCAAATACTGAAATGAAATTGAGCTGCACTTTAATTTCTAACGTGAAAAGGAACCGCACTGTAAGTGGGACAGATAAGAGAACAAAACGTCTGGAAGGAGAGAGAGAGAATAGAGATACGAAGGGAAAATCAAGATAAAGAAGTGAGAAGGACAAGAGGGTAGACAGGAAAGGAAAATAAATCCTATTTGTATTTCTTACCGATCAGCATTCGCAAAGAAAAGGGAATATTTTTTGGTGTTATCCAACTACACTAGGGCATCTAATAGTGACTGAATTATTCACACGTATATCATCACTCCCTCCCACTATTATAAAACGGTACAGAGGCTAAACTGTCACGTGCCATCGTTTTGCGCGAAAGAGGAACCATCGGGCGCGAGATAATTCCCTACATTTTTTCGCAGCATCCTTCCGAAAGAAATAAACAAACAACGAAAGCAACAAAAGACAAGGAGCACACACATGCACACGGAACACAAACAAATTATACAGTTTGGGAAACTTTTCAGATTCGATTTTTATTGGATCCATCTCAAAAGCAGTAAAAAGGGGAAACGAGACAGGGCCAAGCGCCTCCTCCTCCTCCGGCTCCTTCCAGACACCGCACTCCTGGGAGATGACGTCACGTTATCTGCGTCGCCCGAGCGCCCAATTAAGGTCGCACACTAAATGCGGTCCGTGGGACGAGGTCGCTTCGGCGTGACCCCGCGGCCCGGCGAGCGCAGCGGGGCCGCCAGCTACAAACTCTCATAATGAGGAATGTGTATGTATGAGGTGTATTGCGGGGAGCCTCGGCCGAACTCCGGGGGCCATACCAACGTGGGTTACATGCTGAAGGCCGCCTGCTTAGGATAGGTAGCTCCGTTTTAGTCTCTCTCTCTCTCTCTCTCTCTCTCTCTCTCTCTCTCTCTCTCTCTCTCTCTCTCTCTCTCTCTCTCTCTCTCTCTCTCTCTCTCTCTCTCTCTCTCTCTCTCTCTCGTTCGGCCTTCTATAACAGCTGTCTCGGGATACTTCTTGTGTATCCTGTATATCAAAATCCAAGTCAATTCTATTTACATACACGACTTAAAAACGTGTAATGAGATTTCTAGATATTACTAAATTCTAATTACATTCCTCAAAAGCTTAACGTTAATTTCAGAAAAAAATGTTGATTTGTTTTCTAGTTGCCGTTAAACGTGGAATAGCGTGGCATTCGGAAGTTTTGCTCGAACTACCGCGTTTAAAACTGATTGCCTGTCCGCTAGTTCGTCGGTCGTAGGAACACACACGCGGGGGTGAAGGTTATTCAGAAAACCTGGTGGAGAAAATGTACGTAGATTCTTAACAAAAGCATGTAGATTCTGAACAAATCTACGTAAATACTGAAGAAATGTACGTAAATTCTGAATAAATGTACGTAAATTCTGAACAAAAGTGTAAATTCTGAACAAATGTAAGTAAATACTGAACAAATGTCCGTAAATTCTGAACGAGTCGCTGCTGACTTCACCCTTAAATTGATCATCAGAGGCTCCTCCCTGATTACTCTCCTGTTTTCCTTCGAGTGTCTCTCTATCCATCTTTTTTCGACTAGATATCTCTCCTCCTATTGTTTGCCCGCTATTCTATATTTCTTCTCTCTCTCTCTCTCTCTCTCTCTCTCTCTCTCTCTCTCTCTCTCTCTCTCTCTCTCTCTCTCTCTCTCTCTCTTCTCCTCTTTCTCTCTCTCTTCCTCTTTCTCTCTCTCTCTTTCTCTTCCTCTCTCTCTCACCCTCTTTCTCTCTCTCACCCTCTCTCTCTCCTTCTCTTCCTCCCTGCCTCCCTCTCCCCTCCCTCTCTCTTCCTCACTCTCCTTCCTCCCCCTCTCTCTCTCTCTCTCTCTCTCTCTCCCCCTCACTCCCTCACCAACGACTGCGCTTCCTCCGCGGGACCTGTTTATCCCCAAGGCATGCCTGCCGCACCAATCGTCCCGCGTCCTTGAACCCCCACCCCTCCCCCGACGGTAACGATGTGCCTGTGTGTATGTACTGTTATTCGTTAATCGCGGTACTGTGTATACTTCCTTTTCAACGTTTCCAACATATTGTTTTTTCTTTCATATACTTAATTACGTACCTAAGATACTCAAATGAATGAATGTAATACGTGAAAGACACATAAAAAACGTTTACACTCTCACGGCACTCTACAACCTACCATCTTCCAATAAATGGAACAAAATCCCTCTATCGGCGGGACACGCAAGTCATCAAGGAACAGTTACATCTTTGTCTTCGCCAAGATGAGTATCTGCCTCGGCCAACTCACGGAGATAACAGGGATCGAATGTTCTAAGTAGTAGGAAAATCTCTGACGGTCTTTCACGGGCAAAGAGGCAATCACAAACCGCTCCTTGTCTGTCCTCGACGCCCTGTCCCAGATCCTATCCTCCCTCCTTGGACACAGACGCATACAAGATTCCCCCACCCCCTCTCCCCCTCACCTACACCTTTTCGTGGCGGTGAAATATGCCTTACACCTACAATATCCACTTCCATTTCCTCACGTCAGGGCTCGGGTCGCTGCCTGTCTACCCGCAAAATGGTTTAATGGTCGGCCTCGATGGAGGTGAACCCTCTTTTCGTGATCGGTGGGGGGTAGGGGGATGGTAGGGGGAGGTCGGGAGAGGGAAGGGAAGGAGGAGAGAGGATAGGAAGAGAGAGGAGTGTACAGAGTGGAAGAGAGAGGGCAGAGGGTAGAAGTCTACTTAAGGATTCAATTTCATACGAATACTTCTTTGTCTACGCGATGTCATTTTAATGTTGCTGACTGGATGATACCTTACATATAATAATCACACTTATTACCATACGCAAAGCAGTCAACCCAGGTGACCAATTAACCATCCAAAAAATGCAAACGCAAACGCACAACTTCATGAAAACGAAAAATATCTGTGTATTTCATTTTTTCTTTATAAGACCATCGACCGATTCCACTTCATCACTCCGAAGAGCGCAAAATAACCGACAAGAAAATGGGCCCCGAAGCCCGGAGGGGGAGGGGGAGGGTGGAATAGAGAGCCCAGCGAAGCGCGTCCAAGACGGGTGAAACCGGTTGCAAGTAATAAGATTAGAGGATCAAACAGAGCGGTTATGATCCTCTATGCATATCCATCTTAAGATCTGAAACCGTGAACTGTGGGTGGGCGCCGAGAAGGGAACCGGCAAAGGATCGAGAACCCGCGCACGCCTACATTACATGTCATACATTCACGCTTGCGAAGAAAGGGCGTGCGTGCACCTATGAACGAACCGC
>NC_091572.1:22714698-22719698 GCF_042767895.1 Penaeus vannamei
ACCCGGATAATACAGCATGGCCAATTGACGATCACAAAAAAAGATAAACAACTGAAAGTTTCTCCATTAAGGAATTGACTCTTCGTTATATACTTCAATTAATTTAGCAATAGCATCATGTTACGATCTGACAACAAAAATCGGAAGATGAAAAACTGGGATTGGATGCATTGTGCACTTGAATGTACTCCCATTTCGCCCCGTTACATTTTTTTTTGTGTGGGGAAGAGAGGGAGGGAAGGAGGGAGGGAGGGAGGGAGGGAGGAAGGAACACTAGAAGGAGGAAATAGGACAGGAGGAAGAAACGGGAGGAAAATGAGAGTAAGGGAAGGAGAGGAAGAGGGAGGGAAGGAAGGAGGGAGAGGAGGAGGGAAGGATGGAGAGGAAGAGGGAGGGAAGGATGGAGAGGAAGAGGGAGGGAAGGATGCAGAGGAAGAGGGAGGGAAGGATGGAGAGGAAGAGGCAGGGAAGGCGGGAGAGGAAGAGGGAGGGAAGGATGGAGAGGAAGAGGGGGGGAAGGAGGAAGAAGAAGAGGGAGGGAAGGCGGGAGAGGAAGAGGGAGGGAAGGCGGGAGAGGAAGAGGGAGGGAGGGAGGGAGGGAGGGAGGGAGGGAGGGAGGGAAGGAGGGAAAGAGGGGGGGAGGGAGGGAGGGAGGGAGGGAGAGAGGGAGAGAGAGAGAGAGAGAGAGAGAGAGAGAGAGAGAGAGAAGAGAGAGAGAGAGAGATGAGAGAGAGAGAGAGAGAGAGAGAGAGAGAGAGAGAGAGAGAGAGAGATGAATGGCGAGAGATGGAGATAAAATGGATAGATAGATAGATTGGTAGACAGAAAGAAGAGAAAGATAGGTAACATTCACTACAGCCCTCCTTGGTAAGGACATACGGAGCTGTGAACCACATCCACCAAAGGACTACGAGTGTCAACAGTGAGGGAGCCTGAGTGCAAAGTGACGACGTGTCAGTGGCAGCTGGAGGCGAGTTCCCTCACACGGCCTAAGGACACACACAGATGGGATGCAGAGTCCACTAACTGCACCGATTGATCATAACCAAGATGGTCATAACGCCTCCCCTGGGAGAAGGGCGGCCGACCAGGGAGCTAAGATGCCCGTCCTAACACACGTTCATTATCTGACACGAAGCCTAAAAACAGTATAGTATACCTCGGTCACCCTCTTGGTTATCAATCAAACTATCTACTTGTTAAATGCCTACACTATTTTTCGAGGTTTGTGTCGTACTTTCGATCTTGAGTCGCGGGGCGTGAACCTATCATTGGCATAGCCTGTCCAATTTGATAATCTAGTGATTATATTACAGCGAGTCATCACATGGGATCGGGTAGTGCACTATACAACAAACCTATAATATATACAATACACCAAAACGCGACTTGTTCATACATATACATGCGCTACGTCCCTTTGATTAATTCCGCGGTGTCACTGTATCCTGCCATAACACATTGGGAACAAGATCAACAGCGCTATTTTATATCTACTTTATTCTCTTCCACGATCTACTCGCGTACCTTCTGAACCCAACAAGGAAAAATGTTTATTGCTCCGGCTGATGGCATTCAGTGACGCAAACATGTATAACCATCACACCCCCAACTTTTCAACCTTACCCTCCCTCCCCATCCCTTCTACCCCACCGCCGCCGCAATCCTCGTCTCCGACGGACCTCAAAACTTAGGAGAAAATGTCATATTCCTGCAAGTTTGCGTGTTTCATGGCGGTCTTGCCCGGGACCCGAGTTCCGCAGGAGCGAGCAACATCCAAGGAACAATCCACCGAAGCCGCCCAGTCTGATCGTCATCCATCTATTGTTCCACCTCGGCCCCATGGAGTGCCAATAACGACCCTTACAGCGAGGCCCAACAAGGGTCATATTACACCCTGCAGGAGAGACTGCCTCCCCCTCCGCCACAGTGCCGAGTGTTTTATACCCGGTGTTCCTACATCATTCCAGCCTACATCCTCCTGGAATTGGAAAACGGTATCTTGTCATCGGACGGGACAGATGCTATAGGTCAACGGGGCGAAGGTTTAGCGAGCATTTTACGCTACATTACAATCCCCGCCCGCACGCATCTTACAGGGGATCTGTTCCTAGTCCCGGGGAATCATTCTGGATTGTTCGCTCCTCTCCGCCCCCCGTGCGCGAGAGCCCCGCGACCGCGCCTCACGGCCAGACGCGGGCTGTGACTGCTGAACCGTCCCATCTGAAGAACAGAACTTCAACCTGAACAGTTTACAGCATGGCTCTTCCAGATCAATAAACACATGCACTGCACTTACCATTCATGTTCTGAAGCAGTGCACCGGCCACTGTATCCCCACAATAAAGAAACAAAGACACTAATTAGCTGTCTATAGATGGGCCTTATTTCCATCTTCGAGTACATTCATTATGTAGATTACTTTGAGGGAAAGGTTACAACATTCTGGCCCGGCCGAGGGTCGGTTCATCAGCACACACGCCTCATCTGGTCATCGTGTATCGTGCTATATGGCCCCGTGTTTGTCCAGGTTATAGCTGTGTCATTGGTTATATAGCCCCTCGTATGCGCGTTGGCATTTCTGTCGCGTGCGTCCGTAATGACCTTGTTACCCCTGGTCCACGCGCCTCTTTATCAGGCAATTGTACACTACTCTGACTATCAGTGGCGAGAAAAAATGAAGAAACTAAGAAGTATTAACTTTCATAAGAAACGAAAATGTGTATAATTCTCTGCCAGACAGTGTAACGAGACCGAGGTAAAACTTTTGAAAAAGTCGAGTCAGAATACGAGATCGTCCAGTCTTCAGATTATTAAGCTAACAAAAGTATGGCTTTCTGACGTTCGGATAAGGCAGATAAAAGAGGAAAAGTGTACATTAAAATAGTCTCCCATCATCCTGTGCCGCTGGGCAACAACCATTGGTAACGCTGACTGAACGGATATGGACCATTTTCATTAGTTAAAATTCATTGTAGTAATTAATGAACTTTATCAATCTAACAACCAAATTAGCCTTGCAGGGTCTGTTATGGCGTGTTGTGCATGTTGGGAGAGATATGGGGGCGGTTCTGAGCTAGGTGTAAAATGTCGTGATTATGAGGAAATATATTTTAGTATGATCATAAACTTCATCAAGGCATGTACTTTTATCACCCAGGTCATCATTTCATCCTTGTCATTGCACTTTTTTGACTGAAAGTTAAAGTCACCCGTTCAGTAACTGCTGCACATTTATTTTGTCAAAATGTTCATCTTGCCTGGAGGATATTGCACTTCCTCAGACACAAACCAAACAACAAAAAGGTCAAGAGCATATCGAGGCGACGCCGTCTCGCAAGCAGATGCAATGCCTCGCCCAAAGGCTTTCCCTCGCTATGAATATTCACGGCGAGAGTTGCATCCATATCATATATATATTCGGTGGGAGCGAGAGCGCGTCTCTACCTCGTGCCACCATTGTTTACCTCATTACCAAGTGGCACTCCGCCCAGCGCCAGTGCCTTGCCTCACTCTGGGAACGTCACCCGGCCGCCGCAGCCAGCACAACCCCCCCATCCCCGACGCCTACCCAAGCTGGGAAATGAGTATTCACGCACTTTTGCAATTCATTCATCTGTTCTTCGTGTTGCAGATGCCTGGTTGAACGTAATCTAGACGCAGGTGTAATAAAGGAGACTTGAGAGGGAACAGATGGTGGGGATTTTTCCTCCAAAAGATGAGAGGGGGAAGCGGAAGGAAACAGAGAAGTGAGGGTGACGAAACCAAGGGAAAGGAGGAGAGGGCAAATGATGATTATGATGATGATGATTATAGTGATGACGAAGATGATGATACTGAGGATGATGGTAGTGGTAGTGGTGGTAATTATGATGATGGTGATGATGATGATAATGATGATGATTATGATTATGGTGACGAAGATGATTATGGTGATGGTGATGATGATGGTGGCGAAGATGATGATGATGATGATGATGTCGATGATGATGATGATGAGGGATAGCATAGGAGAAAAATTAACATGAAATAAGTAGAGGATAAAAAATGTAGAAAAAAATAAAACGCAGATGAAGAGGGGAAAAGAACGTGTGCGTGGATATATGTTTTGAAAATAAGATTCAAAACATACAAATAAGTTATGGAAATTGCAAGGGAACATTCATTCAAATAAGGGTAGAGAGAGAGTGTGTGTGTGTCAGTGAGTGAGTGAGTGAGTGAGTGAGTGAGTGAGAGAGTGTGTGTGTATTAGTGAGTGAAAGTGAGTGAGTGAGTGAGTGAGAGAGTGAGAGAGTGAGAGAGTGAGAGAGAGAGAGAGAGAGAGAGAGAGAGAGAGAGAGAGAGAGAGAGAGAGAGAGAGAGAGAGAGAGAGAGAGAGAGAGTATATTAGTGAGTGAAAGTGAATGAGTGAGTGAGTGAGTGAGTGAGTGAGTGAGTGAGTGAGTGAGTGAGTGAGTGAGTGAGTGAGAGAGAGAGAGAGAGAGAGAGAGAGAGAGAGAGAGAGAGAGAGACGAGATGAGAGAGAGAGAGAGAGAGAGAGAGAGAGAGAGAGAGAGAGATAAAGAGAGAGAAAAAAAGAGAGAGGTAGGGACAGACATAGAAGAAAAAAGCGTAGTCTGACAACATGCCTCCGCCTCCCGTGAACTTTAGACTAAAGAGGAAGCCATTATTAGCAACCCTGCTGGCGACCGCATTAACGTGATGACAAGACTCCCAAAGTTCTCAAACAGCAAGATATTCAAAGCTCAGGAAATACAGCCCGCGCGTTTTTTTTATCTATTTTATAAATTTATTTTTACAACATACCGTATTTCTTTCGGGCGAGGACAATTGCGGAAATTCATTGTAAAATGGAGGAAATAAAGCTCTAAGAAGAATACGCCGGCAGAAGACGACGAATGTAAAGAACGAGGAGGAGAAAGAAAGATCGGTGAGGAGTACCGGTAGGAAGAAACACGAGAAGAAGGTGACGCTGAAGATAACCAAGAAAGAGAAGACAG
>NC_091572.1:22732198-22739698 GCF_042767895.1 Penaeus vannamei
ATCATCTCACGCAAAATCTAAAAGAAAATGTCATCGACATCTGTACAAACACGGGGCGTAATTCACCCTCTCCCGGCGCGAGGAGACGCGAAGTCCTCGAAGAAGAAGATGAAGACGGTGATGATGAAAAGGGAGAAAACAGATGTTGGAAACTGAACATGAGGAATCTTGTCACAGGCGCTGGTGTCAACAAAGGCTTTATCCCCCATCAACTATCCCAACCTTCCTGCCTTTGCCTGAAATATCCGAAAAAATGGTAACAATGGCGCACCAACAATTTGAATGACTGAACTTTGGAGGGGGTTTGAAAATCCAGGGCCAATAAAGTGCCAGGAGGTATCGCCTACGGGGTTAGAGGGGGGGTCTGTGAAGGGAGACTCGCTGCATTATTACGGGAGTCTCAAACTGATAGGTTGCGACTCACTAAGGAAGCGAGGAGGAAGGGTGGGGGATGGGGGTAACAAGAGGAATTTAATCATACGTAGAAAAAATGTCTTTGGGTGATGTAAAAAAAATAAAAAACGCACAAAAAGTGCTCACTAAAGACTAATAAAAAGGCATTAAAATGTTCCAACCTTTCTTCCATATACTTCTTGGCAGTATCACACGCAGCTATGTAGTGGTGTGCATAAAGAGAACACAGACCTCTCCCCTCATACAAGCCTAAAGCTTCCCCTCTCCGACGTCGGGAGCTCGGCATAAAAGCTCCCGCCGCGAGTTCCCTTCGGGCCAAGGAGGACCACTGATAAAGACGAGGCCTACTGTATTTCCCCCCCCCCTCCCCCTCCTCAACCCCTCCCTCGCGCCTTTAGTTTTCTACCTGAGGCCTACGTTCAAACACGTCTCTCTCTCTCTCTCTCTCTCTCTCATTCTCTCTCTCTCTCATTCTCTCTCTCACTCTCTCTCTCTCATTCTTTTTTTCTCTCTCTCATTCTCTTTTTTTCTCTCTCTCGTTCTTTTTTTATTCTCTCTCGTTCTCTTTTATTCTCTCTCGTTCTCTTTTATTCTCTCTCGTTCTCTTTTATTCTCTCTCGTTCTCTTTTGTTTCTCTCTCTCATTCTCTTTTGTTTCTCTTATTCTTTTTTCCTCTCTCATTCTCATTTTTTTTTCTCTCTCATTCTCTTTTTCTCTCTCTCTTATTCTCTTTTTCTCTCTCTTTCATTCTCTTTTTTCTCTCTCTCATTCTCTTTTTTCTCTCTCTCACTCTCTTTCCCTTTCTCTCTCTCCGCATCATTCATATTAGGACTTTTGTATCAATTCTAATCGTCCTACATCATCACCTTACAGTTTCTCTCCGTCTCTTACATTCCTGTATCTCAATTACTCTTAACTTCTGTACATGAATCACCTGTCCCTCTGACATGCTTCACCCTGTTTCCCTTCAACTCTTTGTCTCGCGGCCACCACCTGTCTCTCCCAAACAAGGTGTATCTGCCTCATCTCTTTCCGCAACCAGCCTTCCTTTTTTTCTTTTTTTATATATTTTTTAAGCCACACTCTCTTCTCCATCATCCTTACGCTTGGCCGTCTCAGCCTCAAATCGCCTCCCTTTTCACCCTTTCCCCTCTTCGCCCCAGATTTTCTCTCTTTCTCCCTCCTAGACCCGTTCTCCCATTTCTTTCGGCTTCCCGAGGCGATGATTGGCGGTTCTCCCATTCGTACTGCAGCCCGAGTCGTTGATTGGCTATCCGGAGTAGTTCGCACAATGCGGAGTGGGAATCCGTGGTCATAACGCTCTCCCACTGCATCATCTTGAAGAAAAAAAGGAAGAGCTTTCCTTTTTTATATCATATGAAGAAAAGAATGTGTAAAAAAAATGCCATCTTCGTCCTAGTGGAGATTTTTTTTCTTTTTTTTTGACGGGGGACTTGAGTACACATTTCGGGAAGAAATGGGATTGGATGGCCTTTTAAATCTCCTTAGCGGATCAAACAGAGGACAAAAGGGACCATGAAAAATATGCAGCGCTGAAGAGCTCTCTCGAACGCGTCAATCAAAAGCACAATATTTAGCCTACGAGTAGAAGGAAAGGGAGAGGATAAAAAAAGAGAAAAAAAAGATAAAAAATAAAACGTTCCTCCTTAAAATATATACCAATCGAGGTTTCTCCTTTAGTGACTTGACTTAAGATTCTCCAGATGTCTTCTTGCTCCAGGCCGGAGTTCCCTCACGTCGTCATTGTTACAGTAAAACGCAGGAAAATAGCTAGACCCCTCACCCCCACTCTCCCCCCTCCTCCCCGACGCCACCTTCTGATACGTGACTCCCGCATCAAACCTGGGAGAGTCCAGCATCATCGCCTCCATGACCTTCACCCCCCATGTGCACATATGCATCACACACGTACATACACCCATGTACATGTATTGTACACTATGATCTTCCTCTGTTTTAAGCCCTTCCTCCTCCTCTCAAGCAACACATTCATAAATACATTCACACATGCAACATGCATGCATACATTCATACATACATACAATATTCATACACACACACAAACACACCTTTTTGTACAGTAAAAAAAGAAAAAGAAAAAAAAAAACATACAACGTTCTCCAAACAAACACAAATCTCGACTCCTGGAACTTGTGCGACACTGATGATAACAAATTTCGTGGCTCGTCTAATCGAAACCAAAGAAAATAAACTTAGATATATGAGACAGGACTGTGTTGGAGGAGCGACATACCCAATGATCATGTTACCTTGGTCCCCCTCTCTATAAAGGCGGTAAATAAATGTACAGAAGGCACATGTACTATGGTTCATTTGTCTTTTTATATATAAACACAGGTACAGAAAGCCGAGAGAAAAAACGCATTAGAATGGCCCCTGAATTAAAGAAAAAATATTGAGGAGTGATGTTAAACAAGAAAAAATTCGGCACCAAAATCTATATAAGACAACAGCCAATAGCAGCGAAACCATAGTACGGGGGGGGGGGTAAAGGCTACACGTCAGATCCACAACAATAGAGGGTGAGGAAGATGAGGGGAAAGATAGGGGGAGATAGGTAAAAGGGAGGGGAGTATGCCTAACCTAGAGGCATATATATAGAGAGGGAGAGTGAGGAAGTAACTCGATACTGCAGGAGTGTCGTTCACGGAATGCCAAGGCTATGAAAATTAGGTTCAGGATTTAGGCCTATTCATTAACCATCCTCGAAGATCAACTGCGAACAGAGAGATGAAAGAAGAAAAGTGTCGACACAAAGAAGCGGCTAAGTCGAGGAATGCTGCGGGCTGGTCGAGGGGATGAGGCCAGGTACTAAACCCGCCTTCATTAGCTGACGTTATGATCAAACTTTCATTCTTTAGGTCCGATCCGGATTGTAGGAAGATTTTTAAAGATATCCTGTTCCTTGGACACGTCAACATAGGAATACCAAATAATATGAGACCTTTGGAGCTGTATAAAATACGATCTCACACTGTGAACGTCTCAGTCTGGAATAGGTTGTGTTCGAGAGTGAGGGTAAGTGTGAATGTATAAGTGTTAAGAGTGAGAGTGAGAGTGAGTGTGTGCGAATGTGTGAGTGTGACTGGAAGAATGAGCGTGGGTGTTTGCGTGTATGGAAAATGACTCTCATACCATACTCTATTATTCTGATAATTTTCCCCCAATAAAAAATCCCTCTTCCCCAGCAGAAGGCCCTGCCCAGCGTGGGTCAGACTGGCCCAACAATATACGGCTAGAAGTCGCTGAGGCAGCAGCAGGGCCACGTCGTCGCGGTCACGCCGGCCGCCCACGATGGCCCAAGCACCCACGTCACGCAGTGCCCTCGGAGCCAGCCGCAAATAAATGTCAACAGCTGATTAAAACTCGAGGCTACTGGAACCAATCTGGGTGAGGAATGGGTTGTTGTTGCTGTTGTGTTGTTTGTTGTCCATGTTGACTGTTGTGACGTTTATCATCACCCTTATCAGTATAACTGCTACTACCCTCCAGGCCCCTATTCACTTGCCCGTTTTCCAGTGTTTCAGTCTTGAGCTTCCCTACCTACTTCGATCTCGCAGTTCATTTCCATCGAATGATCTCGAAGCAAGTTGCAATATCCGTTCTGGAAATCCTTTCCTCTCAAAAAATAGCTGAACCTCTTCTTTATCGAGGAAAGAATGAAAACGGAGAAAAATGGGTGACAAAAAATGACGAAAAAATAAATCACGAGACAAACAGCGAGGAACGCCCGGAGCGGCGATTCAATAAATGGACGTTCGATTATTCTTTATTATTTTTTTCCTCCTCGACGGCGGGGCGATAACTCATTTCCGGTTGCTGAAGTAAGCGATTTCTCTTCGCCGTCCCGCGGCCTCAGCACACGGCGTCTCGCGGCCCTTGGGCAGCTCGCCCTAGGAGCTTGCGTGCCCCTGTAGACCCTTATCGTGGGCTTGCATGTTCGCGTTTGTTCTATTCGTGGACGTGATCAACTACTACCATCCGATATTCGTGTCGCATGTGCCTCCTGTTTCTTCTCGCACTGATCTGCCCTCTGTCTTAAGCCTGTATCCTATTTGTGCTTCCAAAAATGTCTTATCTTATTCATTTATTTCACCGCTGTCTTGTTCCGGTTCTTGTTTCCTTCAATTTTCCCTTCGACCCCGATCCCTTTTCTCTAATCCCTCATTCAGCTGTTCTGTACAATCGCATCTGATCTAATCCCTAATCTTCTTTCCCTCATCCCTTTCCCAGTGCTTGCTGTACAAATCCTTCATCTTCCATGACCCCTCTTACCCTCCCTCCCTTATAACGTATCACTATCTAACGTATCCCACTTCTCCCTCTTTATCGCCCCCCTCTTACCCCACTCAATTACTCCTGCGCCCCCCCTCACTTGGGATCTGTATTTCCCCCTCCTCATCTGCCCCCTATCTCTCTCCCCTTACTTCCCCTTCTCTCTTCTCTCGCCTGGAAGTATTACCCCTCACCTGCCCTTCTCTCTCTCCCCGCCTGCCCCTGTCTCACCCCCATCTGCCCCTCTCTGTCCCCTTACCTGCCCATCTTTCCCCTCTCGCCAATTAGCCAGCTACTCTCAGCCCAAAGCCTGCTCGTCCGTTCAACCCCCAACCGCCCCTATACAGCGTCTCATTTTCCCCTCACGTTCTCCATCGCTGTCACCCACGCCTCGCCCTATCCCCTGTCACACCCCTACCCCCTGCCAGGCCACTAAGAGCACCACTCGGTCAACGTCCCCACTACACACAGCAGCCGCCACTTTGCCCCTCTATCCTTCCCCTCTCCGCTGGAACACCGACTCTTACGTTTCATTGTACCCTATTTTGGCCATTTTTCCTCTACACTTATATAATTATTTAATCAGTGACCCACGACTGACTCCATACCTCGATCGTTTACGCACTCGCTTTCTACGCTGATAGACGACGCCCCTGCAGTACGGCTCTCACGCCCATAAAGAACTTAGGCACAGACAGCGAATCTTTGCGATCGTGCACGCGGATTCGGGATAAGGATTATAACAGCGATGAGGATAAAACTAACGAAGGAGAGGGATGGGAGAGGATGAGACAGGAGGAAGAAGGGAGGATGAAAGAAACAAGACATAGGAAGCAGAAGGAGGGAATGAAAGGAAATGAACAGCATGAGCACGGAGCAAAGGAGAAGGAAAAGAATCATAAAATGATTCATAAAACAGAAACAAACATGAGAAGTGAACATCATGAAACACAAAGAAGAAAAAAGCGAAAGAAAAAGGAAAGCGTTCGAAGACGGAGGGAGAGCAAGCAGCCGTGTGACAGGGCCATGTGTCAGCCTCGTATCATCATCTCGTCCCGTAAAACTTTCTTACGATTCCCGCGGCCGCCGACGACCAATGATAGGCCGCAGATGGATCTTACCCCGCGTATACAACCCCCAAACCTCTTCCGGGCGTCTTCTGGGGCAATTAATGTGGCATCTGTAAATCCATCTCGTCACCTCATCTCCAAAATGGGCAATAATCTAATCTAATCTCCCTTTTTTCTTCTCTCGTTTTGTCTTTTATCATTTCTTTTTTTCGTCTTCCTCTCTCTCCCTTCGCTTGTTTCTCCATCTGAGCACCACTCGGTAATTGGAGAACGAGAAGGGGGAGGGAGGGGGCCCTTAATCTTTCCTTATGAAGTAGTAACAATAATTACCGCCAAGCAATTACTCTTAAAGCACATTACGTTTTCAATTCCGTGCTGCAAAGATCCTTAAATGAAGAGGACGAGGGGAAGGTCCCCGCTTCCTCGCCCAAAGAGTAAGTGCCCCGATAGCAAGCATCCCGTCCCTCCCTCCCTACCCCTCCCCCCGGCCCTGTTTAGCATTCCAGAAACCTCCGGAAAAGTGGAGCGTCCAGACAGTGATCTGTGACCCCCGCCCCTTCCCCTTTTCCCTTTCCCCCACCCCCTTCTTGCTTCCCCTGCCCTCAACCCCCTACCCTTTAACCCTCTTTACAGCGCCGCCTGGATATATACCCTAAATCGATCTCGTGACGTTCTGAGCTCCCGAGTCGAGGGTAATGCGGAGAGTGTAATGAAATTTCGCCTGGATTGCTAAAGGCTTCAGCTACAGCCTGGTTGCTCCTGGAGCTGAGGTTTCAGTCTGTGGATTCTTTTCCTTTGGGGATTGGTCCGCCGGTAAGTCCTACAGCTGGCAGGGGAAGAGATTTATGATCCACAAGGTTTGATAAATATTTATAGTTGACATAACCAACCAAGGTAAGCGATAAAAATGCTAATCGTCTAAGATCTACGGATAAGCCACGCCGTGCTACACATCTGATACTAGCACATTTTCATTAAATAACAAGTCATCAATGGAAGCTGCTTGAAACCTTATTAATCCTTCATTATAAAAGTGCATGGAAGGATAAGTTAATCAATCTGTTCACTTCTTTCCAAACTGTGCAATTAAGCACATCATCCTGTCCTATATTTAGAAACTCGTTCCGTGAATTTTCATATCACATTGCAAGAGAAAAAAAATATATTACCCTAAGCTCAGAAGAGGGGCGGGGGTAATTTTGAAGCCCGCCCCTCCCCTCTCCACCCCTCAACCCCTCCTTTCCCCTCATCACTTATCCATATGGTTTCAAGCCCGCCCCCCTCTCCCCCCTGGATTCGCCCGCACAAAGGCTACACCATTGGGCTCTTACCCCAAGTGACGGCACAGCTATTCACCAGCAGGAAGCAAACTCGTGTACGAGGACCAACTCTCTCTTTCTCTTGCTCTTTCTTTCCTCTTTTCTTTCCTTGTATTTTGGCAATAGCAGAAAGGACGAATGCGATGGCGGGGCGGATAAGTGTGTGGGTGTGTGGATGTGAGTGTTCTTGTCCTTTCCACTGAAGTATTTTTTGAGGTGGTAAGTATTCCTTTACTTAGGGCACCGAGGGGGGACGGTAGATGTGGGGGGGTGAGGATAAAGGGGAAGGAAGGATGTTGGGGGGGGGGGTGCATGGAAGAAGAAGGGAAGGGACAGAAGGAGGGTAAAATAGAGGGAGGGAGGGTAGAGTGTGATTGGAG
>NC_091572.1:22752198-22754698 GCF_042767895.1 Penaeus vannamei
GCCGGGCGTTTCTTATCTGCCAACGTCACTCCGATTCCGCGCCGGGTGTAAAATGGATGCTCTTGACCGGCCGCGGGCACGTGCATAGAGACGTCAAAAGGAAATGGGGGGAGGGGAGGAAAGGGAGAAAAGGAAGGACAAGAAGAAGAGGGATGAAAAGGGGGAAGAAAAAGGATACAAATGGGAAGGAGAGGAGAGAAAAATAACGAGGGGGAAAAAAGAGGATGTGGGGGAGAGGGAAAGAAGGAAGGAAAAAGGAAGAAAATGAGAAGGAGAGAGAGAAGGAGGGGGAAGAGGGAAGAGAGGGAGATGGAGATAAGGAGAGTAAAGGAACGAGGGAGAAAAGGAGATAGAAGCAGAAAGGAAGACAGAGGGAGAAAGAAAAAGAGAGGGAAAGGTGACAAAAGGAGAGAGCAAAGAAGAGGAGGACATAGAGCGTGCGATAAGATGAAAGAAGGGAGGAGGGAGATGGAGGACAGAGGCAAAACGAAAGTGGGAGTATAATATATAGTAAAAGTGCGAGAGGCAGCGAGCAAGCGAGCGAGCAAGAGAGAGAGAGAGAGAGAGAGAGAGAGAGAGAGAGAGAGAGAGAGAGAGAGAGAGAGAGAGAGAGAGAGAGAGAGAGAGAGAGAGAGAGAGAGAGAGAGAGAGAGAGAGAGAGAGAGAGAGAGAGAGAGAGAGAGAGAGAGAGAGAGAGAGAGAGAGAGAGAGAGAGAGAGAGAGAGAGAGAGAGAGAGAGAGAGAGAGAGAGAGAGAGAGAAGAGAGAGAGAGAGAGAGAGAGAGAGAGAGAGAGAGAGAGAGAGAGAGAGAGAGAGAGAGAGAGAGAGAGAGTCTATATTACATAAACAGTATAAAACGAAAAAAAACATGAAGCAGCTGTTTATAACATATGAATCCTCACCCGCGCCGCGCCACAACACTTGCCCCGAGAACACAAATGTGACTATCACTGTCCCTGGATGATCGATGTTCATAACAAGACTATTTTTTTTTATCTGTGAATGATACGTTTCGTTTTAGAGTAATAAAAATAAACGAAAATTTCGATAACAGTCAGACGAAAGAAACAATGTATGCAGCCTATCAGAAAATAATTTCTTTTTGGCGTGTGGTTTGGCACTCACAGCCATGGTACCTTGTATCAAGTGTCTTGCTACACCTGGTTACGCCAAGCGAACGCCGCAGCCAGGTAACAAAATATCTGAACAAAAATACATTTAGTTTACACGATTATTTTACGCGTGGTGAAATGCTGCGTGAGGTCCTGATTCATTAATAATTTTGATTATATTCACTAAATAACGGGCGTTGTTAGGATGCATCTATAATTCCGCCATGCTTCATCAAAGCAGCTGCATGCACGCCCGTGTCGTTTACGTGGATGTTAACCTTGACAGTCACAGAGCACGCGGGAGACGCCCATTTTGTCGGCCATTATCCTCCTAACAATGAGCATATTTTACGTAAAAACGGACTTCATGTTAACCAAATTCTAGTTAATACGTAGGCGTGAAACAAAGCAAACATAGATATACCTGTAAATCGTAGCTTTCGCTTAATTTAGCACGCCAGTTACTGAAGTGAACTAAAATATTCAACGACCGATAATCTGAAGTGTGTGGAATTCAACCGAACTGTTTCCTCAAAGAACTTTTCTCCTTCAACTCCGAACTTGCTTAAGTTTGAGGAAGAACCTTCGGCTTGGCTTAGAGTACATCAACTGGTCGCGGATGGTGGGGACGCACCGTATTGTTGGAAACGGAAAAGAGGATGCCGTTCTCTTAGGAATGTAGCAAGGCTATCACAATCCCGTTGGGAACGTAACAGTGAAAAAAAACATGGAGGCGAAAAGATACAAAAGGGCCAGGGGAGCCGGACAGGGAGAGGAAGAGGAATAGATACATGTGGACAGAGAATGAACCAACCAAATTTTCTGGTACTGCTTTTTAAAACATGAGGAGAAAATTGTCCCACAGACAATGCACATTGTCATACACGTAGTATTTCCTGAAAAGACATTTCTAATATCCACTGCGCCACAACCAATATCACATGCAGATGATTCAGACAGTGAGACCATTAGATCTATGTGCGAAAAATGTAAATGTTACATTCGCACCTGTGACACACGTGTGAGCGGGAGGGAAAGGGGGGGAGGGGAGGGGAGTATGGAGGATATAAATAGAGACATGAGGGACAATGGCGCCTAGGGAAAAGGATCCAGATTTCGTACTTGTGAAAAGCGATGAATTGTGCGAAAACGTAATAAATAATATCGGGGTATAAGCCTCATACCACGCACCATGGCAGCAAGATGTGCCTCGATGCGGTGAGGGCGAAGCTGCCATGAAAACTTCAAATGGGTGTGTAGAAAGTTCGAGGTTGCCATGGAGGGTGAGAAGGGGAGAACGGTGTGTATGGAAAGGGCAACCTGGCAGGGTATCAGCTCGCTTTGTAGGGGGAAAGAACCATAATAGCAAAGTTGCAGGCAGAGGGTGA
>NC_091572.1:22764698-22784698 GCF_042767895.1 Penaeus vannamei
AATAGGCCAGACGGAAGGGCTGTAAGAACGAGACGAGGAAGGGAGTATGGGAAGAAATGGGAGGAAGAAAGGAATGGGAGAAGGAAACGGAAAAGATAAAGAGGTGAAGGAAGGACGGGAGAATAACTGGAAGACGGAAGAGGAGTAAAAAGGAAGGAAAGATGCGTAGGGGAGGAGGCGGGAGTGGGGGAAACCAGGGAGAAGAGGGGGCAGAGGTGGA
Source organism: Penaeus vannamei (assembly GCF_042767895.1). Lineage (NCBI taxonomy): Eukaryota > Metazoa > Arthropoda > Malacostraca > Decapoda > Penaeidae > Penaeus > Penaeus vannamei. Next base: position 22,764,919 of record NC_091572.1, read on the forward strand.
AAGTAATCAGTGGAATCAGGGGAGAGAGACGATGTGGTTTCAGGGTCACATGATTCAGGGTAGGGGTGGGGGTGGAGCGGCAGAGGCGATATTGCAGAGGTGAAAAGGGGGAGGAAGGGGGAGGCGAGGGAAGCGTGGGAAAATGAGTCATGGATGCAAAAGAGGGGAAGGGAAGAGACGTTGAGGAGGGGAGGCAATCAAGCGGAGGAAAAGGAATGAGTTCACGAGGATAAAGAATGTGCTTGAAAAGAGGAGGGGGAGGTAAATGTGAAGAGGAGGAGGAGGAGGAGGGAGGAAAAAAGCGATGGAGTAGCAGCAGTAGTACTATTGCTAATACTATTACTAGTAGTAGTAAGACTACTACTAGTACTATTAGTAATAATAAAAGTAGTAGTAATAGTAAAACTAGGAGTAGTAATAAAAGGAGTAGAGTAGTAATAGTAGTAGTAGTAGCAAAAGTAGTAGTAGTAGTAGTAGTAGCAGCAGCAACAAAAGTAGTAGTAGTAGTAGTAGCAAAAGTAGTGGAAGTAGTAGTAGTAGTAGTAGTAGTAGTAGTAGTAGTAGTAGTAGTAGTAGTAGTAGTAGTAGTAGCAAAAGTAGTGGAAGTAGTAGTAGTAGTAGTAGTAGTAGTAGTAGTAGTAGTAGTAGTAGTAGTAGTAGTAGTAGTAGTAGTAGTAAAAGTAGTAGCACTAGTAGTAGTAAAAGTAGTAGTAGTAGAAGTAAAAGTAGTAGTAGTAGTAAAAATAATAGTAAAAGTAGTAGCACTAGTACTAGTAGTAGTAGCAGCAGCAGCAGCAGTAGTAGTAAAAATAAATGAATAAAGAAATAAATAATAGGCAAAAAAGAGGTAAAGGCTCATCCAAGGGAAAGCGAGAAAGAGAGTGGCTGTGGGAAAGAAGAGAGAAAGAGGAAGGGAAAGAGGGGAACAAGGAGGCAAGGAGGGCAAGCAGGGGCATAATGCAGAGTCAACCAGGCAGATGCATGATATAAGGAGTGAACGCCGAGGGGAAGCGGATGGAGGAAGAGGGGCAATTGGAGATGATGAAAAGGGACGTCGGATAAAGCATACACACTTGGAAGGAGAGAAAGGGAGGGGGAAGAAGGAGATAAAAGACAAATCCAGTAAATAAGGACGACACAGTGCGCCAAAAGAGGGCTGGAGACAAAGCTTCGAGGAAAGCGAGGGAAAAAGGAGAGGAAATAAAAGGGGAATGGGATAAAATAAAGAAATGGAAGAATAGAGGAAGGGAAAAGACAGAAAAGGTAATAAAGGACTGACGACACATCTGGAGAAGGAAACAAGAACCAAAAGAGGAATGAGAGAAAAAGAAATAAATGTAAGAAAGGACATTAAGAAATGAAAGATGGGGAAGGGGAGAGACAAGGAAGGGAGAGAGGTGAAAAGGGGGAAAAGGTAATGGATGAGAGAGAGAAAAGAAAGAGAGAAATCGAAAGCACGAGTGGAGTAGAAAACAGGAAAAAAATGGACACGAGACAGGTGGAATAAAATCGAAGAAAAGGTGGGAAAAGATTGGAAATTACGGAACAGTGATAAGAGGATAAAGCTGGATATGAGGCGACGGTGAAGAGGAAAGAAAATAATAGATGAGAAAACCAATGATCGAGAATAACACTAAATAAGACCAAAACTCAAGATAGTGAACGAAAGAAAAGAATAAAACTGAAATTAAACTAAAAAAGAAGAAAAAACTAGCTAGAAACAAGCAAGGACAAAAGGGAGCACAAGGAAAGAAAAGAAAGGGCGTGTCAAGAGGAGCAAAGATGAGCGAAAACGAGATGGAAGAAAACGACGCTTGACATCTGAACGAGACGAGAGAGACGATAAGTGGGGCGCTGGATGTCGTGTCTGGCGTCTCCCCTCGTTCAAGCAGACTGTCTTAACTCCGCAGACAGCCTGCCCCCCTCCCCCCATTATGGAAGACTGTCTTATCTTCCACAGACTAACCTGCCTTGCCTCTTACCTCCACAGACATACCGGCGTCTTGTGCGAGGCTCCCCTCCCTCCCCCTCCCTGTCTGTCTCTCTCGTTCCTCCTTGTCCTCTTCCCACCGAACAGCCTATACCGGGAATGTACAAGCCATCGACTATTCACGCTATATTTCTCTCCGTCTCTCCGTTCGGGAGAATTGCCCAAGAGGCTTTGTTGCGAGGTGGCTTCCCCGACTCCCCGGGGAGCGATTTGTTTTCGTAGACCGTCCCATTTTAGCCTCGGGGGATATCGGTGGTCCATAAAAGTGTTAAGTTAAATAGTTTCCCCGGGTCATCCATCACGGCCAAGAGGAGACAGCCACGGCAGCGGCTGACAGCCATAACTGCCTTCTTGAGATATCTGGGAAATCGATGGGTTGCTGCCTATGCACATACGCCGTGGCCGACGTGTACACAATGGCATCGCTGCGTGGACACTGATGTAGGGCAACGGGGTGGCAATAAAAATAAATCAATTAATAGAAAAATGCGAGGGAAAAACAGCGTGCACGGAGTGGGTCATTACAATAAATCATATCAAAAACCCGTGTATTTGCATATAACCGTTGGCAATTATCCAGAAAATCCGTGAAAAAATATACGTGTCCAATTCTTTTGCAATATTTGGCAATTGCTTAACGCCTTTTCTTCCAATACGAACAGAGACTCTCTTGAAGGCTCTGACGTCACCGCCTTTCTCATGTATCCTGGCGGTCCGAACATCTTCAAAGAAACTTGTTTTTGAGTCCAACACGGGAGAGACGCAAATATGAGGCCGAGATGAGAAGCGCAGTATCTCGCCCTGTGCGTAGCGTTCTATCATAATCAAGTAATTACTCGTTAGAAAAGAGTGTAATTACCGAGTGTGAAAGGGGACGGGTGCGACAAGGAGGCGTCGAGATGACTAGATTGAAGAGCGACATGGCATCCAAGGTGAAATTAGGTAACAGAGAAGAAAAAAAATTAAGAGCGAGAGAAAAAAATTGTGTTTTGGTGGTATGGTTACAACGAATAACGTAAAGGCCGAGTGTTCAAAGCGCCCGCGGCCATCGAAGTTATGGAGATTAAGTGCCACTGATATCAAGTGCCATGGAAATCGAAGTCCGCAGAAAATAAACGGAGAGTAAAAGCATTCGCTGTAATGAAACATGCATTGGGTCGAAACAAAACGCCATTCACGAAATTGCAACCATTAAAAAAAAACATGAATGTCGCAACTCTGCCGACAGACTGAAGCGTGGATAAAGCGCCCCAATGCAAACAGACTCGCAAAGTACGCAACAGACACGCCGAATTGTCTAGAGAGCCCATAGCCGTCACGAACAAAAGCAACAGACGGAAAAGGGAGAAAATCAGCCTTCAGCAATTCACTCCATCCTTCTCGTGGAAGAACAAGTTTAATACGCCGAACGCTTCTCATTTTTCTTACATAGTTACAAGAACCATAAAATTGCATATCATGCAACTGAACACTCATTTTCCCGTAATTTGCGAAATCATCCTTTGATTAGACGAACTCAGTATTACACAAAGAAAATAAAGAAAACAAGTGACCAGTTCGAAAGATGCAGACGGCCGGAAAGACAGACAGCGAAGACAGACGTACACACGCACAGACGGACAAAAGCAGGTCCGCGGGTCCAGTGTTCCAGCTTCCAGTGTTCTCAAGCGCGAGCCAAGATGGACGACCGCCAGTGTGACCGCCGCTTAATACGGCGGGGAAACTGTGTCGCCAGCAATTTCATTCGTATTCGCTCAAGCTCGGCCAATATTGCGGGTTTCAAGAAGCTCTTCGCAGTACGAAATCGATAACCCAAGTGCGTGTACGCCGGGGTATTACAAGGCTCGGCGATCTGTCGGCACAGGTCAAGGAGGAAGGGAAGGAGGGAGAGAAGGACGAAGGGAAGGGGGTGGGGCGGGGTTGGATCTTAAGAAGGAGGGAAAGAAAGGAGGGGGGGAGGACGGACGCTGGAAAGGGGCGGATGGGTCTGGCCGCAGAAGAAGCGATAGGCGCGTGAATTCGGGAAAGGGTTGAATGGAGAAATGGTAGATGTGTGAGGAAAGGAAGACGGAAGGAGGCGAAGATGAATTTCGTCAGTGAAAGTAAAGAACGGGAAGGGAAAAGGCTCAGTGAGAAGAAAATGTGCATGAGAGAGAGAGAGAGAGAGAGAGAGAGAGAGAGAGAGAGAGAGAGAGAGAGAGAGAGAGAGAGAGAGAGAGAGAGAGAGAGAGAGAGAGAGAGAGAGAGAGACAGAGGGAGAGAGAGGGAGAGAGAGAGAGAGAGATTAAGGAGAAAGGGAACACGATAAAAAAGAAAGGCAAGGAAAGGGCGGCGCAGAACAGAAGGGAGGCCGGGGAGGGACGCCCTCACAGGGGTAGGGGCTCGGAGGAGGGCGGCGGGAGGGAAGGGGAAGGGCGGAGGGAAGACAAAGCAGGATCCCTTGATGATTATCTCCGCTGATGATCTGATCAACTAGCGTGTAATTACTCATCTTGGACCACAGAAGTCTCCTATACACTGCTTTATCCCGGATCCTATTGCTCTCGCGGGATGTGGTTTTATGGCGCGACCTCCCTTCCGAAGTCAGAGTGACCTTATGACCTTGTGACCTTTGCTCGGATATTGCCTTGACCTCCTGTGATCTTGCAGAAATATTGATCTCGGCTTGCAATCTTGTTGGGGATTGATTTGGCTTCCTACGACCTTAATTCATATCACTTTCACCTATCATGGCCTTTTCGCGTTTTTATTTCGACACTGTGACCCAGTTCGGATATTGTTCTGAGCGTCTGACTTGCGAAATATACCAATTTCCATTTTTTTTGCCATTCAGAAGATATTATTTTGACATGCATTCGTGTTTAGACATAGCTCTGATCTTTTGGCCTTGTTCACACTTGCTCGGCCACGGCTCCTGTTCTGTGACTTTGCATATAGCGAACGTCTGTGTAATGTTTGTCCTCGTTTGTGCACCGCGACCTTGATGAGACCTATAATGAACCCAGCGAATATTGATTTTAGACTACCAGGTATTGATCTGACCTTTTATGACCCTGGTGGATGTTGCTCTACCATTGCTCGACCGTGCTGGTTGGCTTGAATTGGTCTCTTATATATCCAGCCCATAATACCCAACTCTTGCGACCTACAAGAATATCACTGCGACCTCTTTAAACCTTCGATAATTCATCCTTATTCCCCTTAAATACATCTTCGCCCATCTCACCCGCCCTTAAAAAATCGTACTTCCAGCCCCACCACCCAATCACACTTAGTTTCCCTGCCAAAGGCCCCTGTAAATCCCTGCCAACGCATCAATAATCCCGGTCATAACACGAGCCATAACCTCAATGTGATCCCTTGTGGCTTCTTAATACACTCTTCTAACCTACTTTCCTTTCGTCGTCCTCCAGCGATGGCACTAAAATATTATATATGTGTGTATATGTGAGTACGAGTGTGTCTGCACATGCATATATCTGTGTGCGAATGTGTATGTATGCATATGTATGTATGCATATATGAATATATGAATATATATATATATATATATATGTGTGTGTGTGTGTGTGTGTGTGTGTGTGTGTGTGTGTGTGTGTGTGTGTGTGTGTGTGTGTGTGTGTGTATATATATATATATATATATATATACACACATATATTTATATATATATATATATATATGTATATATATATATATATATATATATATATATATATATATATATATATATATATGTACGTATGTATGTATGTATGTATATATATATATATATATATATATATATATATATATATATATATATATATATATATATATATATATATATGTATGTGTGTGTCTGTGTGTATATATATATATATATATATATATATATATATATATATATATATATATATACATATATACATATATATACATATATACATACATACATACATACATATATGTATTCACACACACACACATGTATATATGCATGTGTGTATGTGTGTGTGCGTGTGGGTGTGCGTTTGGGTGTGGGTGTGGGTGTGCGTGTGGGTGTGCGTGTGCGTGTGCGCGCATGAGTGTGTGTCCTTCGTAAATGTTAACATTCCTCATTTATCCGTTTAATGCAATTTTTCTTTGGCAGACAATATCTTTCGCGTTCTCTTGTGACAATCCGTGCTCACGACTGCAACTTCCCATGTAACTGCACAGACTGCAGCTCTGACTCGCAGCCAGGCTGGCTACGATGTGTATATACGAGGTGGAAGGAGAAACAGGAATATATGGATCATGGGAGAAAGTGGGAGCGGAAGGGAGAGGAAAAAGAGAAAGGGTAGTTCGAGAGAGGCTGAACGTTTGCACGATTACTAGAGTATGTGAACTCAAGTTGGCAAATACAAATATCCCAGAATTGAACCACATAAAAGATCCTAACTACTCATGGAGAGTAGTTACGCACTACAGTTCTATCCAAAACCACCACCTCACAATCATACTTCGAATTCCACAGAGCAAAACCATTCCCACAAAACCAGTTCACAACACCACCGATTCACCAACCACTCTCTCCCCATCTAAACCATGGGCAGAATACCGAACTCCTCTGGAACATCAGAATTGCCTTCCACTAAATTTATCATCTTTTCTAGAATGATACAAACTGATCCACAAAATAAATCCGCGAAATAATCACAAAAATACAGAGAAATGGATAGAAAGATATTGAAAATTCACCCCATCCATCTCCCCCACTTCGAAACCCTTTAAATGCCCCCGTTTCCCCTCCCTTCTCCGGCTTTCCCTCCCCTTCACACTCCACACTCATTTCCCCCTCCTTCACCCTCTGCCTTCCACATCCCACCTCCTTCACCTCCTCCGTCCCCTATACTTTTTTATCTCCAACTCTTTCCTCTCCACCTTCCCCATATCCCTTTGAACTTCTGCCTTTTTATCCTCCTTCTCCTTCCTCTCCCACTACCCTCTGGCGTCCCACCTCCTTCCTCTTTCACTTCCCACTCCCCCTCCACCTTCTCAGGCCCATCCCCTTCCCCTCGCCTTCTCCTCTACCTCCCTTCCTCTCCCTCTCAACCCCGGCCTTCTTGCTCCCCTCCTCCGTCACCTTCCACTGCCCCTGCTCCTTCCCCTTCCAGGCTCCCACTCCCTTCCACCTTCCCTCTGAGCCCTTCCCTTCCCAGCCCCATCCACTTTCTCATCCCCTGGCTCCTTCTCTACCCTCTCCCCATCCCCCTGCTCCTTCCCCTGCCCCTGCCCCTGGTCTTTCCCCTGCTCCTGCCCCTCCCCTTCCTCTTGCAGAACTTCATCTGGGCGGCATTCATCGGGTCACGGCTCGCCTCCTCCACGGCTCGCGCGTCGCTCTGGATGTCCGGAGTTTTATGACATCCCCGTTATACTCATGACCGGGATGGCGAGAGGTCAGGTCATCAGCGCGGCGGAAGCTGATTTGCATATATGAAGACATTTCTTTAATGAAAGGAATTTGGAAGAATGGAGTGGGGGCGGCGTGGAGGGAATAGTGGACTGAGAGTAGTGTGGGGGAAGAGGTAGGGAGTGGACGGAGGAGCTGTGGGGAAGAGGGGAGAGGCAGGAAATAGTGGACGTTGGAGGGGGAGGCGTGGGGAAGAGGGGAGAGAGATAGGAAGGAGAATTGTGATGTCGATTTCATTTCCGAAAGAAATATATTGGGGAGAGTCGATGACGAATTGGTGTTGGCTTAACCAGGTGATGAATGGTGTGCTATGTCAGCTTACCGGTTTCTGTTGGGGTAACCGATCTCCATTTTGGTAAATGATTTCCAATTCAATATCCTGTTTCCAGTCCGGCAATCCGTTTCCCATTCCGGCTGCTCATTCCCAAACCGGTAACCCACACCTAACAGTTACCTACCTTTAAATCCAGTAGCCCTTTCCAACCCAGTAACTCAAATTTAATCCAATATCCCATTTGTAAAAATAACCCATGCGCAAGATACTAACCCTTCCAATTGCACCCCAATTCCAAGTATCAAACCAGATAACCTGAAACACTTCTCCATTCTAAACCAGTGTTATCTTTTAAGCAGAGTCGTCAGCAGTTATGTGAGAGCGGAAAAAAAAACTTACGAGAGCGGGTATAAGGCAATGCGAAGAAGAGAAAGGAAGAGAGGAAAGGAGAAAAAGAGAAGACAAGGCAGACGAGAGGAAGGAGAGGGAATGAGAAAAAGAAAAGACAAGGCAGATGAAAGAAAGGAGAGTAGAGTAAATTTAGAGGAAGGAAAAAACAGAGACGAAGCTGGAGAAAGAGGAGAGGAAAAGGGAGAAGAAGAGAAAACTAGGGAGAGGGAAGAAGAAAGGAGAAGTGGAAGGAAGAATAGGAGAGAGAGGAAATGAAGAAGCGAAGAGAGGGAGGTGAAACGACAGGCGATCGGTAAGAAAAGAAATGAGAGAGAGGGACCGGGGAATGGGGAAGCAAGGGCGGTGGAAGAAGGAATAAGAGTGGAGGGAGGAATAGAAGAAGAGGAGAAGGGAGGGGGTACGGTAATGGAAGAGAAAGGGAGACGGAGTGATGAGAAGAGGGGAAGAAGGCGCGAAGAAAATGGAAAAAAGAGCAAGAAAAGAAGGGATGAGAAAGAAACTAAGACAAGAAATAAAGGGAGAAAAGGATGGGAAACAAACAGTGTGACCGGAGAGAAAAGCGGACAACAGACAGGTGAGAAATAAGAAGAAAATAAGAGAAGGCACAGAAGTAAAAAAAAAAAAAAAGACAGGATATGAATGACAGAAATGAATGAAGCAAAACAAACCTAAAATGTAGGACGGCCAATGCCCCAAAAGGCCCCCAAAGCACCAAAAAGAACAAAACGCCAAGACAGGAAAAGGGTCGTGAGAAGGGGGGGGGAGGGGCTGAGTAGGGATTATGGCATATAAGGGTAAAGGGGAAGAGGCAGTGAGGAGGGGGAGAGGTAGGATAAGTGACAGTATGAGTGACAGAAGAGGGGAAGAGAAGAGAGATTGGGGGTAAAGGAAAGAGAAGAGGATTGGGAAAGATGAGGGAAGAGGAGGGTAGAACGGGGGGAAAGACGAAACACTAATGCAAGAGTACAAGAAGACGAAGATAAGATAAAAAAAATGAAAACTAAAAGGAAAAAATTCAGAAAATGTACATAAAAACGAAAAGATATGAGAATGAACTGAAACAAAACAAAGAGTCAGTAAAATACAACTGATATGGCGAGCCCTTCTTTCCGTATCATTGCAAGAATCTGCTCCACTTAATCTTGTGTCTGTGTATGACACTTCGGCACACGGCACAGCAATAAACCTCTGATCGCGATACCAGATTAGATAACAACGAGTCACGAAATTAGCTTGCTGTTGCGTCGTTTTTTATATCATTTTATGGACATAATTATTATCATATAACGAAAGATATTCTGAAAACTGTCAAAAAAAGAATCAAGGTCGTCATTTCCCGCAATATAAATCAAATTCACTCGACAAACACTGATTAAGAGTGGTTTAATCAAATCAACTCGTTCTGAATCGCAATGGAAACAAAATTAATATTTAGTTGTCTGTTGCGCCCAAACTCGATAGCACCAAAAAATAAAAAATACTCATGACTCGAGTTCCTGTTCGCTAACAAACCTACCTTCGGGGCGGGAGTCGCGAGCTTACCGTACGTTATCATTGCGTCGTAAATTGTACATTAATAGTCATTTATATCTGTCTCTATCTGTCTACATATGCATATCACACACACACACATACCCACACACACACACACACACTCACATATACACACACACACACACACATACACACACACACACACACACACACACACACACACACACACACACACACACACACACACACACACACGCACACGCACACGCACGCGCACGCGCACGCGCACGCGCACGCGCACGCACACACACACGCACACGCACACGCACACGCACACTTATATATATATATATATATATATATATATATATATATATATATATATATTTAAATACATATATATATATATAGATTTAAATACATATATATATACATATATATATATATATATATATATATATACATATATATATATATATATATATATATATATATATATATATCATATATAGGCCTATACATATGAATATATAAATGAATATATATATATATATATATATATATATATATATATATATATATATATATATATATATATATATATATATATATATATATCTCATATATAGGCCTATACATATGAATATATAAATGAATATATATATATATATATATATATATATATATATATATATATATATGCACATATATATACATATATTTACACAAACACACACACACATGCACACACACACACGCACACACGCACACGCACATGCACACACACAAGAACACATTCAAAACACACACACACACACTTACACACACAAACACACACACACTTATGTAGATAAGACAGAAGACAAAAACAATAAAGTGGAATAAGTGAACGAGACATGAGCAGAAAAAAACAGAAAGCCGCCGTTTCTCCTCACAATGTCCACTTATTTCTTATCTGAAGTATAAATTTTTGTCTTCCGAAATGGGGTGCCGACTTCCTTCACGAGGGTTCAAAGGTGCTAGAAAGGTGGCTTTGCCAAGTCTGTCTGACTGCAGGAATATAGCTCATCATAAAACCTCTTATATCCAGAAAAGCGTAATCTTTTTATCCAATCGCCAGCTAAAACTGCGTAGGTGTTTGCCTTGGCTCTCTCGCGTCAGCTGTTGCCGGCAGCGCCGACTGATTTCACACTCCATCCCTAAAACATCTCCCCTCCTCACTTTCCCCAAGAGAAAAAAATGGATGGGAAAAACATTTTTTTCTGATACTTCCTTACCTCCAACTCACCTGCAGTACCGAGTTTGTATCTCGATGAAAAACCCTCACTGGGGTTAACAGGGCACGCTTGATCACAGATTTGTAATACAGCATTCCCGATCTTCAAATTAGGTTAATCAGTTCTGAATAGAGTCCTGGCGACCCAAGCGAATAAACACTCCAGACCACGGACTCGCGGTTTCAGCCTGGCTGCCCACGCCAGCCCTTCCCCTTCACCCCTTCCAAAGCCACCCACGATATTCTCCGCATTCTTTGCATGACTATTCACATCTACCCCTTCCTCTCACTCACTCTCTGTGTCTCTGTCTGTGTGTATCTATGCCTATATGTGCACCTCTGTGCGTATCTGTGTCTCTCTATGTCTATGCATGTGTCTGTATAACTTCTCTCCCTCCTTCTCATTCCTTCCCTTTCACTGCAGCAGCCACGAGCTGGTGGCGATGGGCATGCAAAGAAGACGGCTGACAACAAATGCTTAAAAAACATCCTCTTAACCCGTAACCACTTCACAAAGACATAAAACGTGGCGTCAATATAGGCATCTCTCCCTCCCTCTTTTTAAAACAGGTGAAGCCGGCCTCTGAACTGCGCCTACTGAATATGTAACGTCCTGCGTCCTCGAACACTAACTTCGTCCAGTTCAAAATCTGTTTTCAGTTGTGGAGGAAAAAATGCCACGAGAGAAGACACAACAGGATATCAAAAATACGTATTTCCTTGTGTACATATGTGTGAGTGATTTAAGATATGAACAAAACTCACACATACAGATGGATAGATAGATATAAATGCATGTTGATTAATATATGTATATGTATATGTATATATGGATATATATACATATGTATGTTTGTATAAATGTAGGTGAGTGTATATATATGTATATGTATATATATATATATATATATATATATATATATATATGTATATATATACATATATATATATATGTATATATATATTTATATATATATATATATATATATATATATATATATTTTATATACACATATATATGTGTGTATATATATATATATATATATATATATATATATATATATATATATATATAAATGCATATTGATAGACAGACAGATATACATACTGATAGATAGGTAAATAAAAATAAAGACAGACATATCTTTAAACAGAACGATGCACATGCATAATAAACCCGGTCCCAAGTGTGAATTCCGATGGGCGTTGCAATTTCGTCTGGACTCGAAATGTAATCTCCGGAAACACACCGGCTGCCGGAGCGAATGCTTTTAATCAAAGGAAAAGAGAGGAGGCAAAAATAACACGCCGAAGAATGGCTTGATTCACTGAACGATCCTCAAGCAAGGTTTATGAAACTCGGCCGAACCAACAGTAATTGTAAAATCCCGATCCCTCTTGGTTCTTTTCTTCCCTTCTTTATCGGTATGGATTAGTCTTCCCCTTCCATTGTCTTTATTTTTGTTAGTATCTTCAACGCAGTGGAACCAAATTGTTCAACGATGTTAATTCTGCTACCGGCAGAGACGCGCCGAATACGATCTTCAAACACGATAGAAAACGACATGGTGCCTAATTTACACGAAAGAGAGACAGGGAGAACAGAGACGAGAAGAGAAGAGACGATGAAAAGGAAAGGAGAAAAGAGAGGAAAGAGAGAGGTAAGAGAGGAGAGAAAAACTGAAAAATTATAACAACCCGATTCTTCCTCCTCAACTCTTTCCAGCTGCCTTCCGTCTTCGCGGAAAAGAAGAGAGACGGAGAAAAGACCGACAGCTAAGAGGTCGGACGGACAGACATCAACTCGAGACCTGAATAATCGGATTACAACGAAGCACCAACTCGGACGATGCCTACTGACCGCGATGGCACTCCCCCCCCCCCCCCCCAAGATCAAAGAGAAGTTAAGCCCATCGCCCCTGCAAATAGAGGAAAGAGGAAAAAGGGTCATTCATAAGCTCCAGGGATTTCGCTATTTATTTTGCTCTTTTACAAAGCCTTTTTTTTCTTTTTGACAGAAAAGAGTTATTTTGATAATGGTTAATAAGAAAACCAAGAAGTAGTAGTAGTCGTTGTTGTAGTAGTAATAGCAGTAGTGGTTCTGGTGATAGTAGTAGTAGTAGTAGTAGTAGTAGTAGTAGTAGTAGTAGTAGTAGTAGTAGTAGTAATAGTAGTAATAGTAGTAGTAGTAGTAGTAGTAGTAGTAGTAGTAGTAGTAGTAGTAGTAGTAGTAGTAGTAAAAGTAGTAGAAGTAAAAGTAGTGGTGATGGTGGTGGTGGTTGCGGTGGTGGTGGTGGTGGTAGTAATAGTGGTGGCAGTAGCAGTAGTAATAGTGTAACGGTAGTGATTAGAATTAGTAGTGACAGTAGCAACGGAATCAGAGTCAAATGACGTAGCATTAGCAGCAACAATTATAAAAAATGACAAATCAATTTCAAGACCGCCTCATCAAACACATTCATTTTTACACATCAACACTTCGGACATCAATGGCAATACCTATGGCAATAAGGCCAACCACAACGCCTAACCATCAAACAACCCGACAGAAAATGCACGTAACCACCTAACAACACACACGAAACCATCAACACTGGTAACTCAAGCGTATGTTGCCAGTACGCCCTCTTAGCAGCCCGCCTTTCATCAGTGTCTCTGGGCTCTTGCCATGAATATGGTGATCGCTCTCCGTTGTGCCGCACGGCCGACCCTCCGAGGCTTGCCGCTGACGTGAATGGCGACGGCAATTGCGAATGCAGTCTCAAGTGTTTATGTATAGGCAATTAGGAATCATCGCGCGATATCAATTGAGCATCCTCATAATACACATACATGAGGAGGGAGAGAGGGAAGGGTGGAGGGAGAGAGGGAGGGGTGGGGTAAGAGAGAAAGAGAGAGAGAGAGAGGGGGAGGGAGGGAGGTGGAGGGGGGAGGAAGGAGTGGGGTAAGAGAGAGATGGGAGAGAGGGGGAGCTATATGAATAGACAGATGGAGAGAGAGAGAGAGAGAGAGAGAGAGAGAGAGAGAGTGAGTGAGTGAGTGAGTGAGTGAGTGAGTGAGTGAGTGAGTGAGTGAGTGAGTGAGTGAGTGAGTGAGTGAGAGTGAGTGAGTGAGTGAGTGAGAGTGAGTGGAGGGGGGAGGAAGGAGTGGGGTAAGAGAGAGATGGGAGAGAAGGGAAGGTATATAAATAGAGAGAGAGAGAGAGAGAGAGAGAGAGAGAGAGAGAGAGAGAGAGAGAGAGAGAGAGAGAGAGAGAGAGAGAGAGAGACTGAACAACAAATTTCAAAACATAATTATTTTCCCTCTCCATATATATGGATTGAAATGTGAATAAAATATGGACGAATATAAATGAAATGAGATCAAACGTATTGCGTCTTTCGAGAAAAAAAGAATCTTGAATAACAAGTTTTTTTCCTTTGCCTCCGAAAGGAATGATATTCATAAACCCCCTGCCTCCCCCACCCACCCCTTCCCTCACCCTCTGTTTCCCCTTGTGCCGTCATTGCCCCTCCCTTTCTCCTAACATCGCATTTTCTCCCTCTAGACTCCTTTTCTTGCTTCTTTAGTTCTTTGTTTTGTTCATTTGTTTTTTGTTTTTTTTGTATCCGTGTCTCTTTTCTTCAGCTCGTTTCGTTCTTTGTCCGTTATTCCGACTTCTAGTTCATTCTTTTCTATCCCTGACTTTATTACATTTCTTTTCCTACGAAGTGTGTTTCTTTTATATTCCTTTCTAATCCTTTCTTTTATCTTTTATCTTCCTTTCTAAGCAGTTCACTTCCACTCCCTTTCTCTTCTAGTCGTTTCCGATCTTTTCCTCCATTTCTAACATACCAACTCCTCCCTTTCCCAGTCCTGCCCTCCTTACACCCTTTCCCACCGCCTCTTGCTGCCCACCTCGCCTTCCCTCACCGCATCTCCCCCCCTCATCGCACCTGCCTGTACTTCGCTGTTCGAAAGACGCAGCAGGACTCAGCGTGGCTTACAGGGGGAGGGGGAGAGGGCCGACAGCAGCAGCCACAACTCAGCCGCCGCATGTCACAAAGGAGATATTAATTTTTCCTCCTAGACCGCCTCGTCTTTAAAAATATGGGTCTTCCCCTCATGTTGTAGTTCCGAGGGGAGAAAGGGGGGGAGGGGGAGGGGCATGTCCCGGAAATCTCCCCCCTTCCCCCTTCATCTCCATCATCCCGTTCCACGGCTTCCCGCCGCGGACCGTCCGGATAAGATTTATGATTTCTTGATATGAAATTAAGATCAAGTAGTATCTATTTATTTACTCTTGGGTTCATAATGTTCACGAAAAAACTGTCAATAAAATCATAAAAGAGAAGCAAAAAATATTTATAGAAGAATATTGAATATGAACGCATAGTAAATAAATAAATAAATACCAGATTTTTATATCCCTTCAGGATTGTATATATAACGACTGCAATAAAATCAATCAATACAGAAACAGCTACCACAAAAATGTATGCATGAAAAACATACCAAACCCAATACACGCAACGATAAAAAGAGACCGATATATCACGAAAAAACGGAGCTTCAGCGTATAGGATTCAGTCAGTCTCAGACTCCCTTGCGCTCCCCCTGAAACACGAAGGCAAAAATATCGGTTAATTATTCTGATGCTCCCCTCCCCCTCACCCCCAGAAAAAGTCCGTAATTGGCTTCACATACCAAATAAAAAAAAAATCCTATCATTAGCATCCCTATTCTAAAAAAAAAAAAAAAAAATCATACAGAACTTCCCCACTAAAATTTTCAATTGGTAAACTCGAAAGCATTGAGAGTCAGCCACTGTGGACTAACACGACCTTTGAGCCCGGCCACCAATCATGTACTTGGCAGTGTCAACCCACGGCGACGCGGCCTCGTCCGGGCCTCGCGCTCTCGGCCTAACACAAAATTTACTGATTGAAAAACTCCACATTTCCGGATAAGGACGGCCCACTATCACGCCAATATTTTCCTTCACACAACGGTCGAGGCGACGCGGTTCCTTGAGATAAATCAGAGACAGGAGGAACTGACCTTTCGCTGAGAGCTTTTCGGAAGTCGATGGAAGGTGGGTGGTAGGACGAGCGGAGACAGGGATGTCTGAGAGACTTGTAGGGAAGGAAAACAGAAAGACAGACTGATGAATATATACAAGGACAATCAGACAGACAGCTGAGGGACGGGCGAAAGATAGAGGGAAGGAGAGAGAGAGAGAGAAGAGGAGGGAGGGAGGGAGAGAGAGAGA
Source organism: Penaeus vannamei (assembly GCF_042767895.1). NCBI lineage: Eukaryota > Metazoa > Arthropoda > Malacostraca > Decapoda > Penaeidae > Penaeus > Penaeus vannamei. The sequence goes on from NC_091572.1 coordinate 22,781,049, forward strand.
GAGAGAGAGAGAGAGAGAGAGAGAGAGAGAGAGAGAGAGAGAGAGAGAGAGAGAGAGAGAGAGAGAGAGAGAGAGAAGAGGAGGGAGAGGTGACAGACAAAAAGACGTGAAGAAGATAAAACCTGCGATAGAAATAAGCAATTGCGAAACACTGAACCAACGGACCGATAACTCTCGTGTACAATCATCGAAACAGTAAACGCATCAAGTGAATTCGTAAGAAAATGAAACAAAAACGAGAAAAACAGAAATCCCTGGTAGATGATATGCACAAGGGAGAAAGTTATGAGTGATACACAACAGTAGGTAATAAAATAGGAAGTACAAACAGACTCTTCGATAAAAGAGGAAAAAACACGCCGGTACGCACTGGAGGAGGGAGTGGGTGGTAGTGAATGAACGGAACTCGACCAAGAGAAACAGTAAAAGCTCACATAAAGTAATATTCAATGCACGCGGCCCGCTTGGCAAAAGGATCTATGTATGTCCTGTCTAAGTGGCGGTGATGCAAGAGAGGGTAAGAGGGATAGTAGTCGCAGGATGAGCAAATTCTGTGTGAGAGAGACGGAAAAAAAAACGTATGCAAAAGAGAGCTAGATGTGGGAGTATACAGTACGTAATGGGAGAGAGATAGAGAGGGAGAAAGGAAAGAAAGCGGAACGAGGATGCAATATCACGGAAGAGAGAGAGAGAAAAAGTATCTGAGGTATGGGAAGACGGAAAATTGAGAGAGAGAGAGAGAGAGAGAGAGAGAGAGAGAGAGAGAGAGAGAGAGAGAGAGAGAGAGAGAGAGAGAGAGAGAGAGAGAGAGAGAGAGAGAGAGGGGGGGGGGGATAGGGAAAAAAGAGAGCTTAAGAGAGAGGGAGCTGACAAAAATATATAACAACGATCAGAAAAAAAATATGGATAGATAAGACAGACGGCGATAGATTTTGGAAACAGATATTGCTGGAATACAAGAACATGCATTCAGGAAAAGGAATGTATTGGAATGTAGGAAATGGAAATGGTTCAGTTGTAGGACATGGGAGATATACGCAGAAGGGGAGGGAGAAAGGAAAGTATGGAGTAGAGGCAGACAGACAGGGAAACCGATGAATGGACACAGAGAGAATAAAAAACGGAAGACTTGAGATGACAAGACAGAAAAGAGGACACTCGCAAGAGACGCTCATCATTCATCCATACTCATCAGCAGTTCACAGCAGATTTCCAAGACGATCGACGAAGGAGGACTCATAACAGTGCACGAAGCCCCTTTCGCATCTTCTGGCGTCTTGACTTTGATGCTTCCACTTACCTAAAAGAAAAAGGAAAAAATGTATGGTGAGAATTTAAAACTTCAAAGAAAAATACCTATATCTGATGCATCAATTTTCAACTGACAGGAGAAACCAGAAAGTGAAAAGCTCGCCCGGAGCGACATGCAAAAAGTTGTTATTGCGGAGGTTTCTCGTCGCCTCGAAATGAATGCGTATGCGTCGCTCCGCTCGCGCTGCTGGCGCGCGCGCGAGCCTTTTGTTTAGTTCAATTACGTACCACCTTCAGTCGTCACGACATGGCGCCGAGGGACCACGAACATAACAACATGATTTACCGGCCGTTTCTCGCCCACGAGTACACAACCCTCCCCCCCCCCCCTCGGTTCAAAGAAAGGTGTCAATTAGTTCATTACGAGGCTCGCGGAGAGCAACAATAACCTTGAGCAATCTAAACTATTGCGCAGCCGACATGCCAATTACGTCTCGCCCCATCAGGGAGTCAACCACGTGACCCAAACTACTCCGTCATCGGTTTTACTGTTTATCAATATTGTACCTCTTCCCTTCACTGTTTACACCCGGGTTTAACTGCGATAGTACCGGGAATCGCTAATGCCTTCCAATTCCCCTCGGGCGCCGCGGGAGTCGACGGGAAAGAGGCAAAAGGGTGCGAGGAGGGCAGGAAAGAGTTTACAAAAAGGGAGGGAAGGAGGATGAGAGCGGGATCGGGATGGGAGATAAGAGAGGGGGAGTGCATGGAAGAGCAGGAGAGGGGTGTACATGTGTGACAAGGAGAGAGAGAAGGAGAAAGGAGATAATACAGGAGATACAGAAGAGATAATAAACAATGACTACGGCAGCTAGAGAAAGGGATGAATCAGCACATATAAGTACAAGTAACGGGAATGGGAAACAAAGGAAGAAGAAAGTGCATTTCGGCGAAGGTGACACGGAACACCACGATAATAATGGGTAGAAGGGGGGGGGGGCAGCCACGATGAGCCTGCGAGGCGTGCGTAGGCGACGCCGAGGAAAGTGCTGAGAAGACGCCATAAGCATGAAGAAAGGGGTGGCAAAGGAGGACGAAGCTGATAAGAAGCAAAATGACGAGAAAAGAGGGGAAAATGAAGCAAAAATGTGGGAAAGACTATGTTAATGGTACAGCCAAAGAAGGGGTAAATCGAGAGGATAAGAGAGAGAAAACAAAGAGAGGATGAGGAAGCAAACGACGATGCTGATGAAGATGGCAGAACGCGAGGAAGCTGTGGACCAAAGCGCAAGGCTGAAGTGAAGATGGGACTTGCATGAAAATCATAATGAAGGAAAGAAACACGAGGGAGTTAAAGTTGTGTTGGAGATGCTGGGAAAAGCGACACTTTAAAGGAAAGGAAGAAGCAAAGAGCCTGACAGGTTTCGCAAGAGAAGAGAAAGAAACGGGTGGCAAAAATGTCCACTACGAAGTGCAAGAAAGAACAATACGGAGGGAGAGAAAAAATAAAAAGCGCAATAATGGATGGCAAACGCGGCAAAGAAGAAGGGTGATATATTATAAAGAAAGTATGAAACAATATGAAGCAATACAAGTGCACAAGAAATACCATCGGAGCAAACGCATGGCAGGAAGTGAAAGACAGATGTAGTGAAAGGGAAACTGTGAAAATAACGTGTGGATGAAGCAGGGCTAAGTGTGAAAGAAGATAGCTGTGAAAGAGGGAAATGCTAGAAGGCGAGAATCACTCAAGCGAAAGAAAATAAAGGTAAGAAAAGAAGAGAAAAAAATATATATCAAAAGCGAATAGACGGCAAAAGACTAAGATGAAAAAAAACAGAACAACCAGGAAGATGAAAAAGCAGGAGACAGAAGAGACGGGGTAAAGAGAATGAGAAGAGATACGAGAAAAGACCAAAGACAAGAAACGAGAGGAGAAGAGCAGAAGAGAGAAAGAGTGCAGCAGGGACGCAAGAACCGATGTGAGGCAGTGAAGGAGAGTGAAGGCAGCGAGGAGACTGTGTACGGACAATAATGAGAGCCAAAACAAAGGAACTCATCTCAGCGTGTCTTCAACGTCGATGGTGGAGCCGAGTATAGACACCTGGAGGAGGCGCCGCGAGCGAGCCTGCTCTGCACACGGCTGCTGGAGCCCTCCGGATGCTGCCTGCCGCTTGTGCTCATGACGTGCATGCTACTGTGCACATCGAATGGGAATGCCTGCATATGGCTCCCGTGGGCGCCCCTTGTGTCAGCCTCCTATGTATGCTTCCTACAGTATGTATCCTATGTAGATGCTCTATTCAAGTTTTGGATAAGGGACCTGCATAAGTCCACATACTTGTGTTAGGTTACAAAAGGGTGAAACCGCTCAAGACAACGTGGCAAATATGAAAGCC
>NC_091572.1:22804698-22812198 GCF_042767895.1 Penaeus vannamei
CTTTGAAAAACAAACACCTTCAATGCGGCGATAAAAGGCAGGAAATAAATTCACAGGCAGACAAAGAGCCGAGAGACAAAAATGCGAGAGCCTAATCGTTACGAGATTTAATTAAGGTGCGTTTGAGAAGCTCCATGATAAATGGGAGCCAACGAATCCTTAACATAAAACGTCTGAGCTAATCATGAAGCTCGGTGAAGCTTTACTGGATGAATTCTGCAATAAAAAATATTCTAAATTGTGGAGGAAAGGTTTGGAAAAAGGGATCATTATCTCTTGTTGGAATATAATTAGCGAAAACGCAGGCCAAAAATAGAGGAAAATTTACTCTTCGAAGATAAAGGAAGGCGAGAGATCAAGAGGCAACGGAACACTGCGGAAAATTAAATTAGCCTCAAGAGGACGACGCGAAAGAAATATTCACAAGATAAAAATATCAAAGCGTCTCTAAAAATATAGCTCCCAACACACGCACCAAAAAGAGCAAGATCGTTACGTTTCTCTATGACAGTTGGAGGCACCTCGTTAACCCAACAAGGTCACGTGAGCGGACCACGTGCCCCGTAAACATGCCAAGTGGAAGAGCGGAACACGTGCTAGCTGTGTAAACAATGGCACGCATCCTTTCCCTGCATTCCTACTTGCGTGCCACCGTTTCAGGGACGTCTTTGGTTACGCCTCGATGTGGAGTGAAAAATTCCACAGAAACTTGTTCCTGTGGTTGTTACTCTATGTGCCATAATCTCTTTTTGTCACAATAAAAAATGGTCATGGATATTCTCGCCACCACATTTTTAGTATTGTGTAACATGGAAGTGTACGTAAAACTTTCTCTTTTGAAAACGCATATATTGCCGACGGTCGGTGATCGGTTATCATAAATCTGTACCCTTCTCCGATAACAGTAATGCGATCCGGGTAATCAAAACCTAAATCTGATACCGTTAATAAGGAGCTTAGTAATCATATCCCACACACGACAGTAGAAGCACATGTTACACAACCGTCTTTTTATATATCTTATGGGAGATAAACTAAGCATGTAATTCCATATCCGCCTTTTTCTCCTTTTGTGTGAAGAGGGTCGAGAAAAACATTTTCCGTGCATGCTGCCGAATGTTCCAGTATATCCCGCGTGGGATGAAATAACGAGATTTAAGGGATAACCATCGACCCATAAATCGCCCTGGGGCAATTTAAACGATACCGCTTCATATATTGCAAAGTGAGAGAGAGAGAGAGAGAGAGAGAGAGAGAGAGAGAGAGAGAGAGAGAGAGAGAGAGAGAGAGAGAGAGAGAGAAAGAAATGATAAAGAGAGAGAGAGAGAGAAGGGGGGGGGTAGAGGGAGAGAGGGGGGCGGGGGAGCGAGAGACGGAGAGGAGAGAGGGAGGGAGAGGAGAGAGGGAGGGAAAGGGACAGCGAGGGAGAGTGAGGGGCAACGGGGAAGAGCGAGCGAGAGAGAGAGAGAGAGGAAGAGGGGCTAGAGGGAGAGAGAGGGGGGGGACGGGAGGAGCAAGAGAAGGAGAGAGGGAAAGCGAGGGAGAGAGAGAGAGAGAGATAAATAAATAGATAGATAGATAAACAGAGAGAGAGAGGGGGGGGGGGGTAGACGGAGAGATAGAGGGGGGACGGGGGGAGCGAGAGAAAGAGAGAAGAAGAGAGGAGAGAGGGAGAGAGAGAGAGAGAGAGAGAGAGAGAGAGAGAGAGAGAGAGAGAGAGAGGAGAGAGAGAGAGAGAGAGAGAGAGAGAGAGAGAGAGAGAGAGAAAGTCCCCCGTCCCGTATGAAGCCGGTTTCGTGAAGGCTTCATTCATCTTCAGTAAATAATCGTGATGAAAGGTTTTCTCGAGTAATAACAAATACCCCCGAAAATCATCCATTACTCATCGTTTTCGTGGAAGGTAATAACGGACAATTTATGTCTCTCTTTTGGCCATCACGAAACAGTGCCGGGAAATGTTGGGTTGGCTATTCCGAGTCGGAGGTCAGAGGTCACGGGTCATGGGTCAAAGTTTCGCGAATCTTGACCACCAAGCCAACTTCCGACCGTCCGAGGTTGACATGCTAGCTACTTCACCTAAAGAATTTACAAACAGGGACTTATGTGTATGTATGTATGTATGTATGTATGTATGTATGTATGTATGTATGTATGTATGTATGTATGTATGTATGTATGTATGTATGTATATATATATGGATATATATATATATATATATATATATATATATATATAATATATATATATACATATATATATATATATATATATATATATATATATATATATATAATACACACACACACACACACGCGCGCGCGCGCACACACACAGACACACACACACACACACACAGGCACGCCCACACTCACACGCACACACACAGACATATATGTATACATATATATATAGATATATATATATATATATATATATATATATATATATATATATATATATATATATATATGTATATATATATATATATATATATATATGTATATATATATATATATATATGTATGTATATATATATATATATATATATATAATATATATATCTAATATATATATATATATATATATATATATATATATAATATAAATATTCATGCATATATAAGCAAACATATAGATCTATAAATGTAAACACAAATAAATAAATATATAAATATATAAATATATATATATATATATATATATATATATATATATATATATATATATATGTGTGTGTGTGTGTGTGTGTGTGTGTGTGTGTGTGTGTGTGTGTGTGTGTGTGTGTGTGTGTATGCGTGTGCGTGTGCGTGTGCGTGTGCATGTGTTTGTTTGTGTGTGTGTGTGTTCGTTCGTAAGTAATGCCCGTCATAAATGAATCGCCCTACAGACCGACCCACTTGTTCGCCGCACATTCAGCGCGGCACAAAGAGGAACCCCCATAATCCGCCGTCATTCCGCCACGGCGAGCCGGCTGCGGCGGAGGCACAGCAGCACCTCCCCCCCCCCCTCCCACCCGCCACCTCGCCGCGAAGCAACTCATTAACAGGGAGGTGGGGGAGGCAAAGTTAAGGAAGAACTTGTTTGTTTACTTCATCTTCCTCAAAACTTCAGGGAACTGAGGTAGAGCTGTGTGCTTTCTTTTTTCTACTTTTTGGAGTTATAGTTTTGTTTTCCCTGAGGAGACTTGGCTTCTAGGGGCGGGAGGGGGGGGGGGCTGGGCGGCCCTTCTGTAAAGACCAAGTCGAGTCAAGCTAAATACACTTTGCACAAATAGTGCTCACAAAGGAGGAAGGAGAGCAAGGACAACAGGATGTAAGGAAAAAAACATATATGTAAACTAAATTTTCTTTTCTAAAATAAACAGAAAAATGTGACACAAATCGGTTCATTTTTTTAAGAGGAATTGTCACACACACACGCACGCGAGCGCACCTCCCTAACGATTGCATTGTAACGGCAAGGAGGAGTATAATCACGAATAGAATTTTGTTTAAACTTTTCACGACAATCCAAACTTCTGTAGGACATATTTAATATAAAAAATCATCCTTGATTTTCATTTCAAGTTCATTAACGCATTTCTTTCTGTCCTGGAGATTTTCGCATATTTAAGCTAAAATTCTGTAATCTGCAATTTTCTTTCAAATATTCATTGTTGTCCATGACGAAGTTTGTCTCGAGCGAGAGCACAGCCCGAGCCTGCGGTCATGCCAGCGCCCGCATGTATTACTCGAGTTCTCTCGCCGCCCGGACCTCGTGATATTCATAACACTCATGGCATTCTCACGACTCACTTTAGCCTTCCCTCCTCACTCGCCAACCCGTCGTGCGCACACCCACCGCTTCCTTGACCCACGGGGCCATACTTCACTTTATGATTACAGAAGACTACAGAATTTCTCGAAAAAAATCCTTCACAGTTTCACAAACACATTCAATTATCTTGCGTGCGCAAATAAACGTCCATCTCTATAAACGTATACACACACATATGCAAACGCACATGCGTGCTGACTTATACACAAAGACGCGGGCATCTGCTTACCCACATACACATCAACTTCTGCAAATACACGTTCAGTCGTTTACAAATAAAAAAATCTCGACGTGGTCTTCAAGTCACTTGTATTTTTATTGACTCGTTGACGTTTAATTGAGCAAATTGGATCAAGAATTTATCTCTGATTCATGATAATAGACTCGCAGCAAAAGCACAGCACGAGAAGCGAGTCATCCCCCACATGGCTCTCATGGCAGGACTCCTAGACTCACAAAGAGAAACGGCTACATTTACACACTCATTCACTCTTTTAAAAAAGGTTGTCATCCCTCTTGTACCCACTCATGAGTACCACCCAAAACCAACGTCCATCATGCCATGTACTTATTTATGTAATGCATCAACATTTACCCAGTTTCCTGAAAACGCTTCTTTAAACCTTGTGTGCTGGTAATGTTTTAAATCGATTTCCTAATCACATTAAATTACCTAGGGGCAGACCCATCACTTGGTACAAATATAGTTTTATTCGTAGGGACGGTCCACATCCAAACAGGAAGTAACACAGGAAGCTAAAGGAACTTCTCGAGGCATACATACCAAGGCTATTGAACGTAACTACACCATGTGTCTAGTAAAGCACAGAACATACACATACACTGACCACATATGCGTGTTCTACGTGCCTACATATCCAAGAAAAACGAACACCACCGTACCCATTCAGCAAAGCGACTGTGGGTGGGAAAGCAGAGTGAAACAAGTCCTCACGCCCACTTGACACGACGTTAGCAGGGGCATGAGGAGCCGCCTGCAAGAGCTGAATAGCCTTTCCTTCACAGGGTCGGTGGCTCGCAGTCTCCTCCGTCTGTCCGCCAGAAGGTGTGGTAAATATGAGGGTAGGGAGAGCGAAAGAGGAAGAGAGAGTGAGAGAGAGAGAGAGAGAGAGAGAGAGAGAGAGAGAGAGAGAGAGAGAGAGAGAGAGAGAGAGAGAGAGAGAGAGAGAGAGAGAGAGAGAGAGAGGGAAATTGTGAGAAAGAAAGAGAAATTGTGAGAGAGAATGTGAGAAAGAAAAAGTGAGAGAGAGAGAGAGATAGATAGATAGAAAGAAAAAGTGAGTGAGTGTGTATGTGTGTCTGAGAGAGAGAGAGAGAGAGAGAGAGAGAGAGAGAGAGAGAGAGAGAGAGAGAGAGAGAGAGAGAGAGAGAGAGAGAGAGAGAGAGAGAGAGAGAGAGAGAGAGAAGGAATGAGAACAAGGAGATAGAAAGAGTGAGAAGAGAGAGGGAGGCGAGAGAGAGGAGAACGAGAAGGAATAGGAGAAGAAGGAGGGACAGAGTAAGAGGAGTAGGAGAAGAGGAAGAAGGAGGTGGAGATGTAGAAGGAGAAGAATGGAAATGGAAAAGGAGAAGAGGAAGGAGAGAGAGAAGGAGAAGGAGAGAGAGAAAGAGAAGGAGAGAGAGAAAGAGAAGGAGAGAGAGAAAGAGAAGGAGAGAGAGAAAGAGAAGGAGAGAGAGAAAGAGAAGGAGAGAGAGAAAGAGAAGGAGAGAGAGAAAGAGAGAGAGGGAGAGAGAGAGAGAGAGAGAGAGAGAGAGAGAGAGAGAGAGAGAGAGAGAGACAGAGAGAGAGAGAGAGAGAGAGAGAGAGATAAGAAGAAGAAGAGGGAGAAGGAAAGGGAGAGGGAGAGAAAGAGAGAGAAAATGAGTGCGTGTGTGTGTGTGCGTGTGTGTGTGTGTGTGTGCGTGTGTGACAAACAGACGGACAGACAGGAAGTGGCTGAGGGAGCAAGGGAAAGAAACTTTTAGTGAGAAAGATCACGAAGGCGCAGCGGGTAAAAGGAGATAAAGGGGTTGAACGGTTACAGCCAAAGTGGGGAAGATAAAGGCACGGCAAAGGAGCCAGAGGAGAATGAAGCACTGGGAGAACGAGAGGCAGAGGAGGGCAGAGTGGGCGCGTCTGAAGTAGACTGACAATGAAGCGAGACTTATAACACCAAGAGTGGTGGTAAAGCGAGGCGGAGAGAGGCGAGGCAGATGCGGGGCGGGAAAAGTGAAGAGCGTAGAGGGGTGCGAGGATAGCGAGGTAAGGTGCGATGTATGAGGAGAGGGAATGGGAGAGGATTAGCGAGAAATGCGAGAAAAGGTCAGGGCGCAAGAAATCCGGGGTGGGAGATAATTAAAGCGAGCGAAGGCCATGTAGGCCTATGTCAATCTGTCACGGCCGAGACAACCCCCCAAAATTGACAGATCTCTTCCGCGCTTTCGGTTCGTCCTTTTATATGATTTCCTCAACGCTCTAGGATGCCTCCCTCTGATAATGACACCGCACAACTTTAGTATGCCAAACGAGGGACATATTCCACCCAATTTTACCTCAGAGCATCCTATCATTCTGAAGGAGGGGAAGCCGTTACCATGACAACGTAGCGCTGCCCCCCACACGTCCCCTCACGCCATCACAACAACTCGCAATGTAATTATGTTCCCCTCACCAACCTGCCTCGTGTTTGCTTCATGTGGCTCGCAATAGCCTAATTATAACCCGCCGTAAACACCATTATAGGGAACCACTTGCAAAGCTTTCCATTTGCGTTCAAGAAACTTCTTTGTTGGAATGAGCGAGATCCTCGACAGGAAGAGGCTCCTCGGCGACAGCGGACACTCAAGCAGTTCAATGCCACGCCGGCCCCAACTTTAAAGTAAACTCGGAAATAATGAAAACAATATATTGATATCCTTTATTAGCATTACGAAATAATCATAACAAGCAACAGAGCAGATCCTTTCCAGCACAAGATCTTCAAAGAACTCTGAAGCGTATGCGCGCTCAGAGGCAGCAGCGCCCCCAGTGATGTCCAGAGCAGCTTATCCCGGCTAGATATTCACGGGCGTTTGTGTCGAGAAAGGGAACGCGTTGTGCCAGGAGAGACCATACTACCCATAAGCGCCGAGGCGAGGAGCCCTTGTACAGGGAATTCGTCTTTCAGGATTACTGCAATCCCTGAATTCGGGAGGGCGGCGGGAGAGACGCCCAACCACTCTCTCGCGCCACCTGCCCTACAGGTCCTTAAACACCTGCGGGAGCAGCGAGACGGACAATATTCTAAACGCTCATTGCACTGCAGTTGCGCCGAGCGACCGCGTCCTGATATGACGGCGCCGACATAACTAACTGGTAAGTGCCATCAATTTGCCATGCAGTCGACAGTCCCTTCGCGACATGAAGCGCGCGTGATGAGAGGAGTGAGGCTCGACCTCTCCAAACATGCTGAGAGCGCATGGTTCTTGGAAGGCATGGACATGGAGTGTGGGCGACGCAACCCCTCTATTGCCATGGCAACGCAAAAAAAAGTTTAAAAAGAAATTGAAGCAAATTACGAATTTGTTGTTTTGTGTCTTTTCATGTAACATGTATGCACATTGCACTTGTCTGAAGGCAACAACAGCCCGTCCAATCAAACCGCCACTGCTCTCTTCAAACTAGTTTTTTTCTTTCTTTCTTT
>NC_091572.1:22822198-22824698 GCF_042767895.1 Penaeus vannamei
AGAGAGAGAGAGAGAGAGAGAGAGTAGCTAGATATACTCGTACTGTGTATATGTTTACACACACACACACACACACACACACACACACACACACACACACATATATATATATATATATATATATATATATATATATATATATATATATATATGTGTGTGTGTGTGTGTGTGTGTGTGTGTGTGTGTGTGTGTGTGTGTGTGTGTGTGTGTGTATACATATACATATATACACGTAGACATATATGCATATATATTTCTTTTCATCTATCCATTTTTATATATACATATATGGCACCCACTAATTGAATTTTGCTACAATTTTGATGACTACCAAACATGCAACGATTTTTAAAATCTTTGTAATCGAAGCTGAAAGGACTGGAATGAAAAAAGAGCCATATGAAAAAGGACAGAAAAGGGACGCGCGGCTCTCACTCGCAGGACGTCATACCTGAACCCGCTTCGCACCTTCCTACTTCATAAATGATATTCACTCGCCCGGAGTTAACTGCTTTGCGAGGTTAACCCTCCTCCTCCTTCTATTTCTTTATTTTCTTCTTCTCCTGCTCCTCCTCCTGCTCCTCTTCTTCTTCCTCCTCATCCTCCTTCTTCTTCTCCTCCTCCTCTTTCTTCTTCTTCTTCTTCTCCTCCCCCACCTCCTCCTCCTTCTTTCTCTTCTTCTTCTTCTTCTCCTGCTCCTGCTCCTTTCACTCCTTCTTCTTCTTCTCCTGCTCCTGCCCCTGCTCCTTTCACTCCTTCTTCTTCTCCTCCTACCCCTGTCCCTGTCCCTGCTCCTGCCCCTGCTCCTACTCCATTCACCCCTTCTCCTTCCCCTTCCTCTTCTTCTTCTTCTTCTCTTGTCCCTGGCCCTGCTCCTGCTCCGTTCACTCCTCCTCCTGCTGCTCCTGCTGCTACTGTTCCTCCTCCAAGACCAACTGCTTGTTTCAGGACGCCCGTTGGCCGTGAGCCCTGTGGCGAAAGGGGAAGCACGGACGTCGCGGTCGGATTTTAAGATATGTCCCCTTTCCCCTCACCCTTTCCTAGGCCATCTACTTGGCTATTTGCATATTATGACCCTTTTTAAGCCACCTGGCAAGAATTTGCATATTTTACGTCCTGCTCCGACTTTAAATCAACATTTAAATCATATGTCAGAATCGGAAACCTTAACGCCTTCCGCCCACGCCTATGCCCCCGCCCCCGCGCTGGCCCCTCCCCCTCTTCTGTCTCTTAACTGCCTCATCTTGCTGGTGGCACCGCCCCTCAGACAGCCATAAAGAGCTAGCGTTGTTTGATGCGGCGGATCATCTCGTGACATGTACGATAAAAACGGCAAAATTCTACGGTCTAATTCTCGCTGTTCCGAGGTGATCGTTCGAGCATTAAAGGGACCCAACCTGTTTTCTATTTGTGATCCTGCTCCTACTTGTATTCTTGCTTGTATTCCGTCTTTTACTCATTCTCGTACTTCTCTTTATCTTTCTCCTTACTGTCTCTCTCATTCTCCTCCCCCTTTTCGTTTTCCATCTTCTCTCTTGTGTATTTCTTCATTCATTTCCTTTGTCTCTCTAATCTTCTGTCTGGCTTTCAAGTTCTCTTAGTGTTTTCTTTGTACTGTATCCTCCCTCATCTTCCTCTCCCATTTTCTTGTCCAGAAACTTAAAACAGACAGTCCAGCCTCATTATCTGGTTTTGCTCCTCAAGTAGTATCCCTACCTCTTCCTCCTCAGCTTTCCTTTCTTCTCGTGTTGATAAGTTCCATCTCCTCCATCTCATCTCTCTCTTCTTCTTCTTTCATCTTCATCTTCTTCTTCCTCCTTTTCCACCTACTCCTCTTCCTCTTATTCCCCTGCTTGCTGCTCCACCAGTCCCTGTCCCCATTACCTCCTCCTTCCTCTCCCTCTCCATCACAACCATAAATAACACTAACAAAGACAGCACCAACACCACCACCACAGACACCACCACCACCACCTCTATCTTCATATACTCCTTTTCATTTTTTTATCCTCCTCTCCTGCTTCTCCCTGTTCCTACTCAAGCTCTTCCTCCTCCCGATGCAATGTTAATTACCCATTGCAGGCAGCGGTATGATGGGACGCGCAGCGGACTGGTCTGCCGGAGCTTTGTTCCCGCCCGAGCGACGGTCCCTGTCCTTGCTGCGTGGGGGCAGGGGGGGGGGGGTGACCTATCTTTCTTCCTCCCTTGCTCTGGTTTGCATCCTATCGTCTCCCTTGGCAACACGGTTTACAAATCATTTTGAAACACTGAAGCATACACCCCCCACACGCACACACACACACACACATATATATATATATATATATATATATATATATATATATATATATATATATATATATATATATATATATATATATATATATATATATATATGTGTGTGTGTGTGTGTGTGTGTGTGTGTGTGTGTGTTTATATATATGTATGTATATGTATAAATATATATATATATATATATATATATATATATACATATATA
>NC_091572.1:22837198-22842198 GCF_042767895.1 Penaeus vannamei
CTCGCTTCCCTCCCTCCCCTTCCCTGGCTTTCCCCAACCGACCTCCCCTCTCTCTCAGCCCTGTGTTCCGCCATTTCTCCCCTTATCTTTCCTCTTCCGTCACTTTTCTGCCGCCTCCTCCTTTCCCTACTTCTGGAACTCCCACAGGAGGAAGACCTAATCATCACCTAGTCGAGGACGCAGGTTTTTACAAGCCCCGTAGGCCTACCGTCTAAACGATAGGTCAGCTGATTACTCTTTTTCATCCAAAAACTTTTGAGTAACGAAACCTAAAAGTGGATGGTGGTTCTCTCGACTGGAAAGGGATGGGAAAGAGACACAAAACAAAACACAGAGAGAAACAAATCAAGCCTCGTGATTGGTCGATAACAGGTGGGGGTGTCATCATCAGCCAATCAGCGATCATTAATGTCCATCTTGGTAATCAGAAATCTAATTTTCGCCTCAGATTCCCTCCAGCAGCAAGGCTTCACTCCGTTATGGGCGTCTGGGAATCGACGACCTATTTCCTTTAATTAAGAAAGATGGTAATAACTCTAAGCGGCAATAAATCCGGGAAGGAACATAACTCAACAAAGTCGGCGGGTTTCCAAAACTCACCGCGTCTGCTTTTCCAGCGATTTCGAAAAAGGGGAACAATTCATTTTCGTGCCATTAAAGACGGATGGAGGGAAAAAATGAAACCTAGAGCTATACTGACAAATGACAGAAATTCACGAAAAAAATGTCGCTCGCTCAAATTATAGGGGGAAAAATCCTTCATTTCAATTTGTATATTTGTTTTTCTCTTGTTTTTTCTTGTCTCCTTGCAATCATTTTCTTCCCCATACCTCACTTATATCACCCTTAGTAATATAACGCTTACTCTTCTCTTCATCACCACCACCATTCCTCCCCTGGCAATCAGTTGCCATCTCCTCCTTTCTCCTCTTTCTCCGCTCCCTCTTTTCCCCTCGCGCGAGAACCCAGTCTGTTATCTTCCCGTGGGTGAGGAGAGCCAGCTATCTTTACTATGTCAAGGGCGACGCGCCACCAGCCCTGTTATCTTTACTACGCCTACACTGTCGAGGGAGCCGGGGAATGGCGCGGAGTGGGACGCGCTAGGGAATGCGCTCTACAAGTGGCCAACGGACATTGAAAAATAGTAAAATATCATAACTGTACTGATTGTGATGGCAATAATAATAACGACAATATCCACAACGATAACAGCCTCAATAACTGTGCCAATGACTGCAATAGCAACGACAAAAATGAAGTAGTGGGAAATACAACACAGAACTGAAGATAGTATTCTCAATTTACAACAATTCATTTCAAAGTATAACACGAAATCTCACTTCTGTATCTGACGATGTTTTAGCTGGACCCGATTTTTTCTCCCCTTCTTTTGGAAAGAGAGGGGGGCGGGGGATAAACGGGTAGGGGGGGGGGCAGAGGCAGTGGGTATCGTGAAGGAGATGGAACGACTGAGCTGTGAAGCTTGTAGGGCAGGTCAGATAGGGTCATTAAGGGGAAAAAAAGAAGATGGATTTCTCAAGACTGTTCCGGTGAAAAATACTACCAAGAGTAAGAAAGGGGAGTGAAGAAAAGACGGATGATAAGAATAACGGGAAATAAGAATGGAGTGACAGTGATCTGATGATAATGATTGGGACAGCCAATTTTGACATTATAACCTTTCATAAATGTGATTCTGAAGAAAGAAACGACCAGTAAATAAATAAATAAAAAAGAAATAAATAAAAATCTCAAACAAAAAGCCAACGACAACGACGGAGAATAAGAAGATGGAAAAGGAAGACCAAGTAACATCAAAAAAGAGCTCAAAGCCTTAGAGATAATGGGCGTGCGCAGACACGCATCCTGGAGGAATTACAAAGCACGCCCGTCCTTCTGCCCGCCCACAGGAGGCCGCCTACCTGCTGCGCGTTCCAGGTTCCCTCCCGTCCTTGCTCTAGGATAATCTATGTCCCTGTTTGTGCTCTACCTTTTTTATCACTTTTCAGTCCTTCTCTATCCTTCCTTTCTAATCGTCAAAGGGCTGTTTAGCCATCAGCCTTTTTGGGCTGTCAGTTTATCTGCCTAGCTGAATGTGTGTGTGTTTCTGGCCGTCTGTGTGGCTTCGTGTCTGTTTGTCTGTCTTTCAGCCTCCCTCCCCCCGCCTCCGTACCCCTCCTCTCCAAAAGACGACACAGAGGCTGGGCTGCTCTCGCATCTATCATTTTTTAATATGTGCTCATGTCAACATTATTAATTAATCTTTTTCAGTGGAGCCAGGTCCTCGTCGTTATTTATAAGAAAATCCGAACAAAACGTTTTCTTATTATGTATAGAATTCTGTAAAGAAGGAGAGCAAAATCTCATTCGTCATTAAAAATGAATTTCATATATTTGGCATTTCATAATCACATATGATATTTCTCTTTCTATACATATGTGTCCGCTTACTTATCTATCTGTCTGCATCTGCCTATTTGTTTGCCTGCCAATCTGTCCGTTTGTTAGTCTCTGTCTATCTCTGTCTGGCAGGCTTTTTTACACTGTCAATCTGCCACTCACTCTTTAGTCAATCTTTGCTTGCCAGTCTGTTTATCTCCGTCAGTCTGTGCTTGTACTTTTTTTTACAGTTTATTTCAACCTGTCTCTCGCTGTTTCTTTGTCAGTTTTCCTCTGTCAACATCTGTCTGTCAGTCTATTAGCCACACATCCTATTTACCTGTCATCAAAGAATCTTTCCTATCAGAAACACATTCATTCATAAAATTACGACAGTTATCAAAATAAACAATATGACTACGCTCCATCCGAATGAATAGCGGGAATTAGCTTATGTTCACCTTTCTGACAAAATCATTACATTTAAAGAAACAAGTATAATGAAAGAGTTGTAGCATTTTGACTATTGTTTGATCATTATTAAATTTTCAGCAAATAAAAGTTCGACAAAGAATATGCGAACGTTTTTTTCCTTCCCCCATTTTTCCTATTTTCCTTATATAAAAAAAAATGTTTACAAATATTAGAAGAGAACAGTCGAGAATCAGAACCCTAACAGCGGACGACAACGGAAAATTTGCTGGGTACGATCACTAATGAAAAGGAAAACAACGGGGTTATACGCAGAAAATATAGGCTTTGGCGTTTTTAACAGCTGTGTGTGCAGGCATGTATTGTATTTCACTCGCTCGTCCAGCGTATAAAGCACGTAATACTAAGTCATTATACCAAATTGCTTTACGTTTCTAACTAACAGTTCAGTATCAAAGCTTTATATACACATCAGTCATCGAACGTACTCACTCAGACTCTTTCGTATATGTGTGTGTACAGACACACACACAAAGATATATGTGTGTGTGTATATATGTGTATGTGTGTGTATGTGTATGTATATGTGTATATGTATATATATACATATATATATATATATATATATATATATATATATATATATATATATATATATACATGTGTGTGTGTGTGTGTGTGTGTGTATACACACACACACACACGCACACACACACACACACACACACACACACACACACACACACACACACACACAAAATGCAAGTAGACTTTCCCTTTCACTTGAGCCGTTCTCCAACATCTCTGTTTCCCCTCTTCTTCTAAATGACCAACCCTTACCTTTACAGTCCCTTTCTCGTCCAATTTCTTACCCTCTTCTTCCACTTCCCCATCTCTCTCTAGTTACCCTCCCTCTCATCCTCATCCTCCTCTTCTAGTCCCTTTTCCTTTTCTCTTTCCCTCCTATTCCTCCTCCCCCTCTACCCCCCACCCCCGGCCACACCGCCCCGTCTTCCCTTCGACCTTTCTACCTCCCACGGTTGCTTCTCTTAGTGCCAGACTGAAACACGCCCTGCGGCTACAAAGGGGCGTCTGGAAGGAAAAGGGGGGAGCGAGGGAGGGAGGGAGCGAATAGGGGAGAGAGGGAGAATAAAGGAGGGAGGACGGACAAGGGAGAGAGATGGAAGGGAAGGGAAGTGAGGAGAGAGAGAGAGAAGGAGAAGAGAAGGAAAGGAGGAAGGGAAGGGAAACGGTGAGTGAGAAAGGAGGGGCAGAGAAAGAGAGTGGAAGGGAAATTAAAATGAAGAGAAAGAGGAGAAGGGGAAGTGGGGATGGAGAGAGTAAGAAAACGCTTGAGTGCGAACTGCAATCGTTTAAGAGATGAGGAAGAAGAAGAAACGGAAAACTGCAGGAGGAAGAGAAAATGTTCCGAAAAGAAAAAAATAAACGGGAGGGAAGAACGAAGGAAGAGGCTGGTGTACAGATGAATAGGGGGAGAATAAAGTAAATCATAATAAGAAATCAAACAAAAAGGTCGAAAAAAACAAACAAGAAAAAAAATCCAAAAGACCAGTTAATAACGGGGTACACACAAGGAGGGTGGAGGGAGGGGGGTATGGGGAGGGTGGGCAACCGGGTTTAAGAGTACATTAAAGAGGCTATCAAAGGGACTACGGCTTTACAGAGAGGGGGAGAGGGATAAGGAATGATGATTAAGCGGAAAAGGTAAATAAATAGCGATAAAGAGGCAATAAAGAGGAGCCAGATGAGAAGAGAAGATAATTAGGGCGTGCATTAATAAGGAAACACGAAGGGATGAGCCAATTACAGGAAGGTGGCTAAGAGGAGGAATTAACAAACAGGAAATGAATGGCCTAATGAGAAACGAATGAGAGAAGTGAAAACACGAAACAAAAACAAAAAAATAAGCCTGAAAAAAGGACAAAGTGAACCCCAAAGGAAAAGAGAAAAATCCGAAAGGCCAAATAATCAAGAAGACATAAGGGCGGAAGAGAGATATAACCGGGGGAGTGGGCGGGAGGGAGAGGGATGGGCGGGGGGGGGGGAGAAGGAGCGTGAAAAGGGTGAGGATGAGAGGTGGGTGAGGGAAACGGCGGGGGATAGAGAGCTGGGGCGAGAATGAAGAGAGGGAGGGGAGGAAGAAAGAAAGAGGTCGAGAAGGGCTGATC
>NC_091572.1:22862198-22869698 GCF_042767895.1 Penaeus vannamei
CGGCGAGCTCCTCCAGTTATTGTTCCAACGCATGTCACTTCTCCTCGCTTGCAATATTCAAGATGACTCGACGGCACAATGCTTATGGCGTTTGTTCCCATCCTGACAATCGTCGAGGAGGCGGTTCCCACGAGGTCGCCTTTTTCGCCCTTAGAAGTTCAGTCCAACTTGGGTTTCTGTCCTCGCCTCTGTCTCTTTCCTCTCTCTCTCTCTTTCTCTCTCCCCTCTCTTTTTCTCTCCTCTCTCTTTCTCTCTCCTCTCTCTTTCTCTCTCTCCTCTCTTTCTCTCTCTTTCACTGTGTTCCTCCCTGTCTCTAAGACTCCCATGTTGTCTATGATTGCTTTCTACACTCTACTTGTGTATTGAATGTAAGAAAACTTGTATTTGTTACAACTCTCGTAAACTAACTTAGGCCTAGTCCGGAATTGGTGTAGGCCTATTTAGTGGGTGCACCCAATCCGGAGTATAACATAAATCATTAATAATGGGTACCGGAAAACTAAACTACCTGTTATTTCTATTTTCGAACATGACCACTACATAATGTATGCCATGTGACTGTTTACATCACGTGCCTAATGGACACTTTCCACTGTCGACTTATTAAGTCAAGACTACGTTGCGTGAAATAATAAGTGGACGTTACATAGGTCTGGTTATGTATGGGAGATTACTTTCTTATTCATGGGATATTTGTATCAGGCAACAATCTTTAATAGTGAGCACATGCAATAAGTTATTGAAAACTAAAATTTATCCATTTTTCAATTTTGTAATTATATCACTGCATATACATATATTTCCACTTGCAATAAATGCTGTCAAACGATAATTGATGTTACTTTTTCGTCATATTTTCGTGGTGATGTGCCCCGGTCATCTTTTGAATGAAGCGTACGATACGATGCGGTTATTTTACACACACAACCCTTTCAGCAAATGAAAACGTCCCGAACCCCTCTATACAGCTCTTGAAATACCTATAAGTGACACTTTTTAAAATGAAAAAGCGGCAGCGATCGTGTGGCCAGAAAAGCCTCGGGGTCAGTTGCAGGCAGCTATTCGACCGCAAGGAGCTTTCCGCGTTAACGATGTCGCCATCCATTCACCGAGTCGCTCAACAGCCTGTTATTAAACTCTGTCAAGTCGAGCTGTCATTCCCGCCTCGTAACGCTGGTCAAGCTTCGTGGTCACGGATTAACTGGCGAATTGTTGAAGCTTCCGAAACAGTTTCACGGGAAGTCATAGCGTTCGCTGCACGTCTGGCGCCTGGCGGCCGCTATTAGGCGCTCGGCCGAAAATCAAATTTCGAATCTAAAGAGCTATGCGCTTGAGAACACAGTGGGACGCTTTACTGGGCGACTTAGCATAAAAAGGAGGCCGATAGATATATAGATAGATAGAGAACGAGAGCGAAAGAGAAAAGAGAAGAGAAGTGAAGAGAAAGAAATAGATGAATTCAGGCCCTACGAAATGTTCATATAACCTCTCCTCACTCCTTACACCAAGAGAAGAAATCTAACTCTTAAAGTGAAACTTTCTTCCTGACCATTCTGAGATTTTACATGTTTACCTACGTTTGAATTTCATTCTTAACTATTGATTCATTCTTCATCACCACAGCCATCGCCATCACTCACCACCACCATTATAATTATCCTTATTACCATTTTAATTATGATTATCATTATGATTTTTTAAGAGAACTGCATTGCAGTCGATGAATTGGCATAGTGATGAATAACCTCATCTTTCACTCTGCCTTCAAAAGCGTGAAATGATCGTTCAGCCACAGGACTGTCTCGATAACGCACAACGAATACCTCGTAAGTTCCACCTTGCACGATAAGCCCCGACAGCGAGTCTCCCACTCGACCTTGAAGCTCCTCCTCGAGCCGAAAAAGCTTCCCTGGGGCTTCCTCAGCTCCAGCCTCCCTCCCCACCTTCGCTAACCGCCCACATCTTGTTTACGGCGTACTTTGCATACATTTCCTTCTCGAGAATTACACATGTTGTGTAGATGTTTTGCAGTATATATGTAAATTCTTTCATGTCTGCTATCTTATAGATTGCAAATCTTCTGGAATCAATTTGGGATGTGGATTTTTTTTCAGAATTTCGGCCTTGAGAAGGGGAAGGGAAAGGGGGTGGGGGAGGCAGAAGAGGGTGACGATGAAGACCAGGACGAGAAGTGGAGGAGGTGATGGTAGAGAGAAAACGAGGGAAAAGGCATATTTTTACCCAGATTAAACAGGACTGGCGATTCTAGAGCCATGTTTATAAGACAAGAATAAAACACGTCTGATAATGTAATCGTCACGAACATACCTTCACATCGAGACAATCGCACGTGTCACTACCAATCTCTCTCCTTCTCAAGAATCTTTTGAAAAAACCCTCTGCTTCTCCTTTTTCAAGGTCCTGCGGCATAGATTCATGCCTCCCTGCCCCATCCCACCCACCCCCACCCCTTCTTTCCGCTATCTGCCAGGGATCGCACGTCGTACACTACTGAGACACATAACTGACATTTCAATAGGATCAGGGACCCTCGGCCCGGATACTGCCGCTGGAATTCTACATTGCCAGGATCAGGAGATTGTAAAAACATCAAGGGGGGATTCCTTGAAGGAAGTCTTCGATAGATTTCCGTGATAGATTTTTTTGCGTGAGGAAAAGTATTTTCTGCATCTTGGAATGAAAAGACAGGATCGTTGCGCCTTACTGGCACCTATCTGATCGCGATCAATGTTTTGAATGAGTTTCTGGCGAACTGCTTTGAGTACAAAGACATACAGATAGACAAAAAATACCAATGAAAGCTTTTCATTAATTTCAGATCTAACATGCTGATTTGAAGTTCGCAAACATAATAAAGATATCATGGCAAAAGAATGGCAGCCAGTACTAAACATCCAGGTTAGGTGAGGTGATCATAAACACAAGTATGGTGATAATGAGGAAGGACGTTGCTGATGATGATAAAGATGATGGAGATGGTGACGGCAGAAGAGGGGAAAAGTTGAGAGAGGCCTAAAGCCGCGGTTCCACTAGCTAGGAGACAAACAAGACAAGCAAGCCGGCTCCTCGTAGCTCCCTCGCATCCCCTGGGGCCCATCTACACCATCAACCAAAGCCTGACTGTCTTGCCCGAAAGACATCATCTACGTCCACTCGTCCGTAATGCCTTCATCTCATTTCTTTGTTCTCCTCATTCATTCTCACTTTTGATGTGGACTCCGATGCGTTTACCTGTGATGCACCCGCGATGACTTACTCTGAGCTTTTTATGATGTGCCGTTCCCTTTTGTACAATGGACCCCGCATTCCAGCCACTACGATACTCCTCTCCCGATGTACTACACAAGGAAAGCGCATTTCAGTACCATTATCTTCCAGAACTGACCCCTACCCTTGCCCTTCGCAGTCTCGCGTTCCCCCAACCCTAATAAAAAGTCCCACCGAAACCCTCCCCTTTCAGTCCCATTAAAAAGTCCCCACCATCGAATCCCCCTCCTCGAGGGCAGGCTTTCCCCTCTCTCCTTCACCCTCGCCTTGTCGCCTCAGCCAATACGAAAGAAATTTATTGTCGAGGATAAAAAATAAAAATATTATTATGCGTCATGGACTGCTGGTTCGAATCACTTCCATCATCACGATGAAAAACATTTACGTCCCACCGGAAGTAGTTGTTTTGCTCTAAAAGTCCTGCTCTTCCAACCTCTCTTGCCTTGTCCGTGCAATCCTCGCTTACGTTAATTGGTCATGCGTGAGCTCTCCCCTCAATACAGTACTTGCTGAGGCCAATAAGAGCTACACAAAAAGAAGACGCAGACTCGCGAGATGCTTAAGATAGATGAATAAGCCCTAACACAATAACGGTCAGGATACCATCAATAGGAAAACTGCCCTTTACCAGATCCACCAGATAGAAGGCCCAGACAAGGAAAGATAAATAAACCCTTTAAGCAAAACAGATTAGGATGCCCTACTGCAGGAAAACTGTCCCTTCACGAAATCCTCCGGCCGGATGGCGCAGGCAAACGAGATCCTCAAGGCAAGGCAAGACAGGACAGCCGCCAGCTCCCCATACATCTCCGGGAGGTCACGGAAACCACTCATTATGGCTCCATTTCTCCTTATTCTTACCGACACGAACGCCAGCCCGCGTCCCTCCCGCGTGCCTAGCGGGGGACCGCGGCATTTCTATTTTCGTCTGAATTCTCTCTCTTTATCACCTTTTTAAGACTGTCCTGAATCAGAGACAATAGAATAAGTCTGGAAACTATGATTTTTACCAGCTTATTATCGTTTTCATAACCTATATAATATCTCGGAATCCGGCGACGACGTAAAAGGTATTGTAATTTAAAAACAAACAGCGTTGTGATGTCACATCCTCCTCTATCACATTGTGAAATAACAATAGGGGAAAAAATAATGGGTGACATCGTTTACTAACTAACAATATCAAAAGTGGCCTTCACTTGTCTCGTCCTCACATGAAAACAAATACCAAAACCACGCCAAAACCTCTTGCCTCGTATCTTATCTCTCTTCGTTATCACTATGACTAACAACACCGCCTCCTGTTGATCCCACAATACAGCATACAATACCCCATGGGATTCTTTGTTTAACAGAACTTCACCATGTTAAAACCATTTGCGGCGGCGATCCCCTAGCCCCTCCTTCCCTTCCCTCCCATCTCCCCGCTACCACAATGGCACCGCAGTTTCCACCATTCCGAAGGCACTGATGCATCGCCAGCGTCCTTTATCCCGCCTATCATCATTACCGGCCGCCTCTACCTGGATGCTCCTCCCCATCACCATCTCCGACCCTCGTCAGTGCCACTACCCCTGCAACCCCCTCCCACTATTCCTACCCCCCTTCCTTCCCCCATCTCCAACCATAGATCCTGCCCATCGCCGCCCTGATATCGTCGTTTCCGCTCTTCTGCCTCATTACCATGGTAACCGAAACTCCTTCTCTGACCTTCCGACCCCCACCCCCCACGCACAGCCAGCTCAATAAGGTATTAAACTTCCTCTCGTCTTGCAGATCTTCCTTTTATTTTTACTTCCACTGACCCATCTTCTAGTCAGATATCGGACTCCTATTCACAGCACGTTGCACGGATTGCACTGCAATGTAAATAAAGAATAATAAATGCAGCGCCACAACAGGACACGGCTGATGACCCCATGCAACCGTTTCTTACTCTTAAAGAGCGAATGAATGGGGTCGAGGCCGTTTGCCAGTCACATGTAGCGCATAGCATGTAGGGTGGGAAACGTTCGCCTCTCATTCCAGGCCATGCAAGTGGTTATGGCTTTAATTAGAGTACATGACAGGGAACGTGTACTCAGGACAGAGCGAGAACAATGCAAGGCATCAAGGCGAAGACCAAATGTTGCGTAAAATGTGCAATAGTTATGCTGCCACGTTTTAATAAGTAGTGAATGATGCGAGGAGAATGCTTGATAAAATATAGTGAATTTGAATCGAAGAACGTGTGTTTGGAATAAATTTAGAATGCGTAGGAAATTTTAACCATGTGCATAGTCGTTGGATTTGAAAATTAATACCACAAGATAATAAGGTTTTGTTAAAGCTTTACACAACCTATTTCAAAACTTTAGTTTCTGAGCATGTAAAAACATATTTTTGTGGTTTAAACTGGTATTCAATGTTATACTATCTCGATTACGGTTACACTGATAAGATACCTAAAAGCATATGCTGATAACACACCTGGTCTGTAACTATGTAGGCAAATTTACGCCATCGTTGAAGATAGAGAAGAAATGAGCCCTTCAAGTATAATCGCATTCGTTGTACAGCTGCAGATGCCTCCGAAGGCTCGCACTGCTTCGCCAACAAGTCCACTTTCCCTTAGTCCTTGAAAAAATCCGTTTGAATGTTTCATATATGTCGCTCATTATCTAATCTTCAAAACTTATCAATGTTTATGAACGTTAAAAATGACCAACACATCCTTTTTTACGAACAGTAGTCTTTAAATGTATTTTAATTTCAGTAAAAAATGAATACTTTTGGGTCAAAAGCCTCCTCTGTTTTCATGTTTACTCTCAATTTCTCAGATTCTACCATTATTACTATTTATATGCAAATAAAGTCTTCACAACCTTAGCTAAATAAAATGAATTGCTATTTATTAAAACTAAACTAACTACCTCTCCTTTCCGCTTCTCTCTCTCTCTCTCTCATTCACCCTCCCTCTCCCTTCCTCTACCTCTCTCTCTCTATCCCACTCCCTCCCTCTCTCCCTCTCCTTCCATCTACCTCTGTCCCTCTCCCTCCATCTACCTCTGTCCCTCTCCCTCTCCTAGGGCTCACAGGGTTAAGGAAAATTCCAATTGATAACTCAGCCCCTGTTATCAGGCTACATACCCCATGTCTCCACAGGTTAACGCAAGCCATGGGTCACACGGGCCACAACACAACTAAACAGCGGATATCGTATGTCTCCTCACAACAACCTAGCGAAGGCCTGCGGGCAGCATTTCGGTTTCATCGGAAACGAAGGAGCTCTTCATCGCACTTACTACAAGTAGTCATCACAAAGCCTAGGCATAAACATGAGTTGTCATCACAAAGCCTAGGCATAAATATGAGTTGTCATCACAAAGCCTAGGCATAAACATGAGTACTATTTCAGGCTTAGATTCAAAGGGGGGGGGGGTTAAAGGTCGAGCGAAAGAGGGGAATGTGAGAAAGAGGGTGAGGATGCCACAGGAGCGAGGTGGGGGTGGAGGGGGCTTCAGAGTTTCTGACAGCGTCGTCGAGTTCTTGGATGAGAGATTAGAGGAACGAAGGAGAAGAGAGAGAGCAGCGGGGGAAGAGGTGGGGGGGGGGGGGAGCGAGCGAACGTGACGAGGAAACAACAAACGGGATAAGACGGTCCGTGTGGACTTGTGTAGAGGCATAAAGATTGGTTTTAGGCGCTCATGCGATCGCTGCTACATTCACACCGCCGCGAAGCAGATTCCCTCGAGGACCGATCCCGTTGTTCCTCACTCATTAGGATTGTCATATCGATGACACTTACGAGGAACACTTGAGATAACCGCAGCCCTCTCATCCGAAAATATAAGTGGACAGAAAGAGGAACTGCCTCTCCATCAATCAGGTAACAATATTCTCCCCGGGTGTCTGAGGGCCAGTAAACTACTGTATGATCAGGCAGGCCACCGGCACGAAATTTATGGCCAAACGGAATACTAAGAACTGCTGCCAGAATACGATAATCTTGGGATTTTGAAGGCTCCATTCCACCTTCATTCATCTTCAGAAAAATTCATATATCAAATTCCACGTTCATGTTTTGAAGCTAGGCAACAACGGTCAAATATCGACAATATCTACGTCAAGCGCTCGCAAACAATGGTCGGTGAAATTACCTATTGCAAAGCCAGCTAAATTAACGTTTAAAAAAGTTTCTTTAGATTGCACCGTTCCCGCGCCCTTCTCCGT
>NC_091572.1:22872198-22877198 GCF_042767895.1 Penaeus vannamei
CGTTGTCAGAATAATAGTAGTTGTAGCAGTTGAAGTAGTGCTAGTCGTAGTAGAGTAGCAGCAGTAAAAGAAGTAGTAGTAGTAGTACCAGCAGCAAAGTAGTAAAGGTTGTAGTAGTAGCATTAAAAGCAGTAGTAGTAGCAGCAACAGCAGCAACAATAGTAATAGTAGTAGTAGCAGTAGCAGCAGTAGTAGTAGTAACAGTAGTAGTAATAGCAATGGTAGTTGTAGTGGGAGTAGAAGTAGCAACAGTAGTAGTAGCATCAGTAGCAACAGCAGCAGCAGCCGCAGTAGTCACGGCAGCAGTACAAAATAAAACTTAATAAGTAGAATAACGACGATCTCAAAATGCCACCGTGTATAAGTTCGTGGCAATCACCACCAGACTACAGAGTGCAGGCTAACTAACACTTCGTCTTGTGTGTGCTACCAATAATCTGAAGTAACTTTGCCTATCAAAATATTCAAAAACCAACACATTTAACACCATAATAAAAGGCCGTGAAAACTACCATTCACCGGGGAATAAATTAGATTTGCTGATGTAATTCCCAAAACATGTGCCGTCGCTAAACTTTTTCATCAGATCGTGCGCTTGACAGCGTAAAAACATGTTGAAAAAATGTTGCTGACACACACATGCTGACATATACAAAGATGTAGACAGGTATATACAGGTCTGTATGTGAATGGAATGACAAACACAATATTTGACTATTGTACTGAATGTGCAAACTTTCAAATAATGTTACACGATTTTTTTTATCATGTCCCACTTCAAATGCAGTTAAACAAGGGACTGACAGTCACCGCTCAACATTTACAGTAACAATATAATAACTTCATCTCAATTATCTGATTAAATACAAACAGTCTGCTAACTTTACAATTGTCTAATCGCTTTAGTTATGCATTTATGTTTCGTGATTCACAATTAGAGATCGGTGTGTTTAACCATTAAAGACAAAGGAAAGTGAATATGCAAATACGGCCTTAATTCTAATGTCATTTCAGACCTGAAGCCAAAACTGCCGGGGTCAAGGCTTTGGAATGATGCTTGAAAGGGCATTCGTTACGTGATTCGGTACTGTTTCTTTAGGGGCGGACTACTTTGGATAACAAAATTCAAAAGAAAAAAAATATATGCACACACACACACATCTAATATATATATATATATATATATATATATATATATATATATATATATATATATATATATATATATATATGTGTGTGTGTGTGTGTGTGTGTGTGTGTGTGTGTGTGTGTGTGTGTGTGTTTGTGTGTGTGTGTGTGTGTGTGTGTGTGTGTGTGTGTGTGTGTGTGTGTGTGTGTGTGTGTGTGTGTGTGTGTGTGTGTGTGTGTGTGTGTGTGTGTGTGCGCGCGTGCGTTTAATTGTTATTTCAAAATCGGAAACATACTCATATTCGGTCCCCAAACATTGTGGTAATCTTATATTCACTTTTAACAAAATTACCACATGGCATTTGCATCGCATATCGAGTTAACCCTGTATTGATACGATACAGTAGCCGCGGAATACTTTAAAAAACAAGTGCAAATCTTGCAAATTCCACGCTTAACATTATCAGCTATTTTGCTCCGTTTCGAATCTAACTTCACACAGCGTGCGTCATAAAAGTCACAAGTGTTCAACTAGACCACTGATAGAACATCTTCAAAATAAAGGAAGCAAATTATAAACAGGTGCATTCATAACTCATACATACACAAGAGAAAGAAAGCTAATACAGAGTGAAAAGACATAGCCACGTTCTTTCTCCGAATCCGTCCGCCTCGACTATTCATCTCCACCTCAACTCACGTACTTTTTGTCCTGTAGAGCGTGGCCTCATAGAGCGCTACGGCGAGGGTACAAGCAAAGAGGCCCGCGACGAGGCCGGCGTAGGCACAGCTGCAGTCACCCGCCATCGTGGGGAGCTGCAGGAAGCTGTAGGGAGCCACAGGGAGCCGCAGGGAGCTGCAGGGAAGCCGAGGACGCGAGCCGCACCACCAACTATCCCAAGACAAACTTCAGCCAACTCTTTGAAAGATATTGAAACTGAGGGATTGTGTCTTGCTTTGATCAGCCGTGGCCTAAGTTTTGATTGGTATTATTGGCCCGCGCAGATTCGCCAATTTCGGTCGATTGGATCGGTATTGTGGATCACAAGCTATTGTTACTTTTCAAGGAAACGGGGAATACACGCGTGTCTTTCGGACAAATAAAGTGACACGGGAATCAATCGCTTACAAAAATATATGTCCTTTTTTGAAAGGCAGTCGAGATTCGGATCAGCAAAATCACATCAAACCCCAAACCAACCGCGCGCTTGTTCACCGGGAGCTACAAACAAACAGTCACAAGCTGTGACACTAAACAACTGGCAAACATCACCCTCGCCCGAGCACCGCCGCCGCGCCCTGCAGGAGGTAGCATCCTCCAGGTGGTCTCGAGGGCGTAGCAGAGGGGGCGCGGCTGGGGGGAGAGGGGGCATCAGGGTGGGTGCCAGCAGATGGTGGGGTGCCATGAGGAAGGGGGGGGGGGTTACAAGGGCTGGTGTTTTACCAGATGAATTGTATTCTAACTGACAGGCCGTCAATTGTCATAAAACCTCCACAGTCGCCCGCACAGACAGATAAAAAAAATAGATAATTTGGTAATTTACCATTTAATTTGCAAACTCTTTCATATTCAAAGGGTATTTAAAAAAAGGAAATAATTTGGCAATTACATCCGGCGAAAATTAAAAGAATAAACGTCAGGATATGACCAGTGTCAACGTAGCGGCATCGTCATGTGGCACAGGGTGTACTCTCGGCTCGCTCGCCATACATGTCACAAACCACCACCCCTCCCTTACCCCTCCCCTCTTCCATCCTTTACTCCCTACCACTCCCGCGCCTCCGCTCTACCTTACTCATCTTTCCCCTCCTCCTCCTCCTCCTCCCCCCCTATTCACCACCCCCTTCCTCCCCCACTCCTCATTACCCACAACCCCCACCTTCGCCACCCCCGCAGAGGTTCAGGTGACGCGCCTTTACCCTCATCCATTATATTTTCTCGGCTTTTAATAGTCTAGCGCCTCCACCTCCGACCGAGATCCTCTCCCACGCCCTCTTTGTTTTTGTTGTGGAGGGGAGGGGAGGGGAGGGGAGGGGAGGGGAGGGGAGGGGAGGGGAGGGGAGGGCAGAGGAGAGGAGGGGAAGGGACGGCAGGGGAGGGGAGGGGAGGGGGACACAAGAAAGGTTCTGCTCGGCTCGGATTTAGTGCTTATTTAATTAATTAGCTTGACAATGCTCTCGGTGTGGACCCCCGGCCCACTTAGCAGCATGGCATTGCTGATTGTTATATAACAAGGCACTACCAGGGATCTAGACAGTACGACAACGTACGATTTTACGAAGGGAAGAGAAGACGGGGCAAACAAAGGGGCGGAATAATGGAAAATATGAGAAGGGAAATTAATGAAATAGGGAAAAGAAAGGGAGGTGAAAAGGAAGGGAGAAAAAGAGGCAACACTTGAGATGTGACAGGTAAATAGAGAGAAGGAGAAGAAAGCAGAACGGAAAAATGAAAAGAAAAGGAAAACAGAAAGCAAAACGAGTATATACAAGATTAACGAAAGAGGATTTGGAGAGAAAAAAAAATGGGAAATGGAGAGGATGAACGGAAGTAGGATGTTGCACCAGGAACCTACCCAATGTTGTACAAGCAGATCCCTAAATATTGTAATAAATGCAGTATAAAAATTCAACAAATTAAAAAACGTTAAGTTAGATGACAAAAATGCTTAACGTTTTTCACACACAATGAAACTATTATTTGTCTGTATTTGATTCCCTTAATGAAAACACGCAACAAGAAGTAAAAAGTACATGAAAGACTAGAATACGATTTTCCTGTAACTTACTCAATCCTCTCAAGCACTGTGTCCCTGACTAACCTAACAGCGTAACCATCAAAAGAATAGAACAATACAAAGACCACATGCATTACAATTTCGGACACGGTGCACATTCCATCCGTTATGTAATTATCATAATGAGATTACCGTGTTTACTGCATGTCATTAACTATCATTACATTATACACAGCTTTTAATCTTTATGAACGAGTCCAACTCCGACTTGAGCTTGTTCGTTTTTACCCCGACTGCGCCGACATGCGGAGAAATAGGTTTTTCGCCAAAGAGGAAATCTCCAAGAAATATATACGGGAGCGTTTTCCACTTCGGCTTGCGAGAGGTACAAACTTTAAAGGGGTTATAAGGCCATACTTTTACTGCGGCTTGAATTTTGATGGAGCGAAACCAGCGCGAGGACTTACTTCTTCACGGATTGAAAGGGAGAAAAAAAAACGTTGGAGGCGAGAATTTTGTGATGATATCTATTTCCTTTTGTGTTTAAACTTGCGCAATTTATAATCGCTTTGCATAAATCGTCAATTAGAATGCAAATGCGAATACGCTCGATTATAAATAACGATGATACTCTTTTAAACAACTTCAGTGTGCAGCAAATTGTTTTGATTTGCGAACAAACGACACAGAATCCGAGTCTAAATCTAAAGTTGGGAGCAGGTCTCTATGGCTCACAGGTACCACATACACGGGAGGTTCACAGGCAAGACGTGGACGAGTCGAGGTAAAGATAATCGCTGAGACATGTGATAAAGCTTAGAGAAAGCACACGAACGGCGTAGCGGAGGTGAGCAGGCAGCGGCCACGCATGAGGCTTAAGCGTGGTGCTCACAGCTCAGTTTCAACATGTGAGGTTCACAGAGACCAATATGTACTCCCGTCAACTCGCAGTCGACAGAAAAATAAAGCAAGTACACGTAATCCCCGGGAAGCGCTCGTGACCACGGATACAGGCGCTCGCATATCAAATAAGAGCAAAGCCTGACATGCCGCTCGCAATCACAAGGTACAATGGTGATCGGTGCGAAAGGGGGAGAGGGAAGGAAAGAGAGAAAGGGAGGACAGGAAAATAAA
>NC_091572.1:22892198-22894698 GCF_042767895.1 Penaeus vannamei
GAGCCTAATCCTTCGCCATGATATATCGTCCAATAACCACAAGGTAACTTTAGCTGTAAGATGCATAATCTCCGAATTTCCCCTGTGTGAGCTCTCATCCATCCCTAGTCACAGTAAGTTATAAATTGTTTCTCAACACACACAACCCCCAGGGGCCGCGCCTCCAAGAGGTTTGATGAGGAGGAGTAAAAGGTGGAAGGGTCGGAGGTTTAGGAGGTTGAAGAAGTGGAGGTGGCAGAGAATATCGAAGGGAAACGAGTTTGTTTTAAAGCGTTTTTTTATAAAGATTGCCAGGGAGAGCTACGAAACGGATTTGGAAGTACGACAAACCTTATCTGATAAGACAGTTAAGCCTGATAAACTCTCGATGAACTGTACGAAAACTACAATAGTGTATATATATGAAGAAAGAAAAAGAAAAAAAAGGAAATTCACAACACACTGTCGTGCCCGGGAAACATTTAACAAGAACTCCAAGCAATGAAGTCACAGGTATAAACAGTGTTCGTTTTGTCTAACCTCCAGCCCGCTATGAGAAAGATGTGCACGTTTGGCATTCTCGGTGTGCCAGTCACCTGCCCGAGCACTGGTCGTGGCACAACACCCCAGCAACCCAGTGCCCACATGTTTGTATACACGGCAGCTCGCCTAGAACAATCGATCTTTTTCTTTCGTTCTTTCTTTATACATACGCATTTCTTTCTTTGTTTTGTTTTTCCTTGTGCATGACACATTCCCGTGCACTATAAACATTCTGATTGCAGCATACAGCCAAAGAACAGCACTCTAGAAGAGCAGAATTTATTCTCATGCGAGTCTCCCCCTCCCTCCTTTCGCCACAACCCGGCAGAGGTGCTCGATGGTGAGAGACTCGAGTGGAACAACTACTTCAAGATGGCGTCTCGGTGTGTTAATACTACCATCTTGCTGGCTTGGTTGGTATTACTGTTAAAGATGGTGTATCCTTCTTGATCATGCCTTGTGTTGAGTATGCACTATCTTCACGTCCTAGCAATGGCCACGAAGAAAATCACGACAAAATAAAGAATAACATGATCTTTCACCTGAAGTCTCATCTCCGCTGTCTCATTGTAAAAGACGCGAAAGCTCCCATCCTTCTCGAAAAGAAAAAGGGAAAAATAGACAAGAAAAAGATGGGTTCTCCATTTTCCTGATCAATAGCGATCGGCTTTAATCGCGGAGATTCTCACCGACCCTCATTATTCTAGACGAATCTTTATTAACGACATCGAAAATTACTAAACGTCTTGGCTTGGAAAGAGGTTACCTCAAGGCAGCCGTTAGAGGCCGAGGAAAAAGGGTGTTTTTTCACACGAAGGGGGGGGGGGGTACTTTTCACTGAGCCTTTTGATTTGGGCATCAGTTTACGCAGCACTGGAGGAAAGTATTATGTCTGTTTCATAGGTTAAATACGTATTCTTTAGAAAGCAATAGTGTTTTGAGAACTGTCACTGCTTCGACTTCTATTTACTATCATTATTGTTATCTATTTATCATTTTACATTTATTCATAATGTTTTATTCTACGCATTTTTTATATTTCTCTTCGGAAATCCTTCGAGTCTGATGTCGACCAAGACGAAGGACCATTTAAAAGAAATACGACTACAATGCCAAGTCTTGTGAACTCAAAAACTCGAAATGGTTTCAATGAGCGACTCCCAAATAATAATAATTATAAAATGCCCACATTCGCATTCCGTTAATGGACGTTATAATCGACACGATGATAGGAGGAAATTCGTCTATCTTCAAATTAAGGATGCGGTCGATTAACCAGACCGGGTTAATGAAAGGATATGCAAAACCGGTGACTGGACACTTTTTCACAGTCGTCAAGGAACGGGTCCCCTCGTTTCGCTCTCTCATTTCGAGGCTTCATTCCGTTTGATATTCGGCTCGTATCGATTTATTGTGGAATCTGTGCAGGTACATTTATGAAACGCGGCCTCTGATATGGACCGGGATAGAGAAATAATGTCATGTTCGGATATTGTGAGAGTGCCACGAACCGACACCATTGTGGCACTCTGAGCGCTGGGTGAAGATTCTGGCGCGGGTGGACTTTGCGGCGTCAGAG
This sequence comes from Penaeus vannamei, assembly GCF_042767895.1. Taxonomy (NCBI): domain Eukaryota; kingdom Metazoa; phylum Arthropoda; class Malacostraca; order Decapoda; family Penaeidae; genus Penaeus; species Penaeus vannamei. The sequence goes on from NC_091572.1 coordinate 22,894,300, forward strand.
CACTATGTTGAGAGAGATAGAGCCCCATCATTATTGGGAAGAAAGATGGGAATATTGTACTGAGGTGGAATGGGAAGGTGGCATTCCAGCTGGAGGGAAAAGGAAGATGGCACCACGGGCAGTAGAGGCCGTGGAAGATATCTCAGATTTCAGATGGTTTTGTAGGGCGGACTACAGTTAGGTTGCTTTTCTGGGAAGTTGTTATGAATGGAATTGGATAAAGTGGCGTTCCATCAGTTAGGATTTGAAAATAGTATGACACTCCCTGACTACATCACTACCAGCACGGATGCAAGCGCTGGAGAAAATGGTGGCACTGTCTTCGAAGATGGAAAATATTGATACTACGATAGAGTTCAATAATAAAACAAGATATAGCACCCAGGTTAATATCATAAT
>NC_091572.1:22909698-22922198 GCF_042767895.1 Penaeus vannamei
GCAGGATGGCAATGGAGAGATGGTTGGGGTGGTAGAATAGCAGGGTGAGGTGGCTGGGGTGGCAGGATGGCAATGGAGAGATGGCTGGGGTGGTAGAATAGCAGGGTGAGGTGGCTGGGGTGGCAGGATGGCAATGGAGAGATGGTTGGGGTGGTAGAATAGCAGGGTGAGGTGACTGGGGTGGCAGGATGGCAATGGAGAGATGGTTGGGGTGGTAGAATAGCAGGGTGAGGTGGCTGGGGTGGCAGGATGGCAATGGAGAGATGGTTGAGGAGGGAGGATACCAGGGTGGGGTGGCTGGGGTGGCAGGATGGCAATGGAGAGATGGTTGGGGTGGTAGAATAGCAGGGTGAGGTGGCTGGGGTGGCAGGATGGCAATGGAGAGATGGTTGGGGAGGGAGGATAGCAGGGTGGGGTGGCTGGGGTGGCAGGATGGCAATGGAGAGATGGTTGGGGTGGTAGAATAGCAGGGTGAGGTGGCTGGGGTGGCAGGATGGCAATGGAGAGATGGTTGGGGTGGTAGAATAGCAGGGTGGGGTGGCTGGGGTGGCAGGATGGCAATGGAGAGATGGTTGGGGTGGTTGGGGTGGTAGAATAGCAGGGTGGGGTGGCTGGGGTGGCAGGATGGCAATGGAGAGATGGTTGGGGAGGGAGGATAGCAGGGTGGGGTGGCTGGGGTGGCAGGATGGGAATGGAGAGATGGTTGGGGTGGTAGAATAGCAGGGTGAGGTGGCTGGGGTGGCAGGATGGCAATGGAGAGATGGTTGGGGAGGGAGGATAGCAGGGTGGGGTGGCTGGGGTGGCAGGATGGCAATGGAGAGATGGCTGGGGTGGTAGAATAGCAGGGTGGGGTGGCTGGGGTGGCAGGATGGCAATGGAGAGATGGTTGGGGTGGTAGAATAGCAGGGTGGGGTGGCTGGGGTGGCAGGATGGCATGGAGAGATGGTTGGGGAGGGAGGATAGCAGGGTGGGGTGGCTGGGGTGGCAGGATGGCAATGGAGAGATGGTTGGGGTGGTAGAATAGCAGGGTGAGGTGGCTGGGGTGGCAGGATGGCAATGGAGAGATGGTTGGGGTGGTAGAAAAGCAGGGTGAGGTGGCTGGGGTGGCAGGATGGCAATGGAGAGATGGTTGGGGTGGTAGAATAGCAGGGTGAGGTGGCTGGGGTGGCAGGATGGCAATGGAGAGATGGTTGGGGTGGTAGAATAGCAGGATGAGGTGGCTGGGGTGGCAGGATGGCAATGGAGAGATGGTTGGGGAGGGAGGATAGCAGGGTGAGGTGGCTGGGGTGGCAGGATGGCAATGGAGAGATGGTTGGGGTGGTAGAATAGCAGGGTGAGGTGGCTGGGGTGGCAGGATGGCAATGGAGAGATGGTTGGGATGGTAGAATAGCAGGGTGAGGTGGATGGCGTGGCAGGATGGTAATGGAGAGATGGTTGGGGTGGTAGAATAGCAGGGTGGGGTGGCTGGGGTGGCAGGATGGCAATGGAGAGATGGTTGGGGTGGTAGAATAGCAGGGTGGGGTGGCTGGGGTGGCAGGATGGCAATGGAGAGATGGCTGGGGTGGTAGAATAGCAGGGTGGGGTGGCTGGGGGGGCAGGATGGCATGGAGAGATGGTTGGGGAGGGAGGATAGCAGGGTGGGGGGGCTGGGGTGGCAGGATGGCAATGGAGAGATGGCTGGGGTGGTAGAATAGCAGGGTGAGGTGGCTGGGGTGGCAGGATGGCAATGGAGGGATGGTTGGGGTGGTAGAATAGCAGGGTGAGGTGGCTGGGGTGGCAGGATGGCAATGGAGAGATGGTTGGGGTGGTAGAATAGCAGGGTGAGGTGGCTGGGGTGGCAGGATGGCAATGGAGAGATGGTTGGGGTGGTAGAATAGCAGGGTGAGGTGGCTGGGGTGGCAGGATGGCAATGGAGAGATGGTTGGGGAGGGAGGATAGCAGGGTGGGGTGGCTGGGGTGGCAGGATGGCAATGGAGAGATGGTTGGGGTGGTAGAATAGCAGGGTGAGGTGGCTGGGGTGGCAGGATGGCAATGGAGAGATGGTTGGGGTGGTAGAATAGCAGGGTGGGGTGGCTGGGGTGGCAGGATGGCAATGGAGAGATGGTTGGGGTGGTAGAATAGCCGGGTGGGGTGGCTGGGGTGGCAGGATGGCAATGGAGAGATGGTTGGGGTGGTAGAATAGCAGGGTGGGGTGGCTGGGGTGGCAGGATGGCAATGGAGAGATGGTTGGGGTGGTAGAATAGCAGGGTGAGGTGGCTGGGGTGGCAGGATGGCAATGGAGAGATGGTTGGGGAGGGAGGATAGCAGGGTGAGGTGGCTGGGGTGGCAGGATGGCAATGGAGAGATGGCTGGGGTGGTAGAATAGCAGGGTGGGGTGGCTGGGGTGGCAGGATGGCATGGAGAGATGGTTGGGGTGGTAGAATAGCAGGGTGGGGTGGCTGGGGTGGCAGGATGGCATGGAGAGATGGTTGAGGAGGGAGGATAGCAGGGTGGGGTGGCTGGGGTGGCAGGATGGCAATGGAGAGATGGTTGGGGTGGTAGAATAGCAGGGTGAGGTGGCTGGGGTGGCAGGATGGCAATGGAGAGATGGTTGGGGTGGTAGAATAGCAGGGTGAGGTGGCTGGGGTGGCAGGATGGCAATGGAGAGATGGTTGGGGTGGTAGAATAGCAGGGTGAGGTGGCTGGGGTGGCAGGATGGCAATGGAGAGATGGTTGGGGTGGTAGAATAGCAGGGTGAGGTGGCTGGGGTGGCAGGATGGCAATGGAGAGATGGTTGGGGAGGGAGGATAGCAGGGTGGGGTGGCTGGGGTGGCAGGATGGCAATGGAGAGATGGTTGGGGTGGTAGAATAGCAGGGTGGGGTGGCTGGGGTGGCAGGATGGCAATGGAGAGATGGTTGGGGTGGTAGAATAGCAGGGTGGGGTGGCTGGGGTGGCAGGATGGCATGGAGAGATGGTTGGGGTGGTAGAATAGCAGGGTGAGGTGGCTGGGGTGGCAGGATGGCAATGGAGAGATGGTTGGGGTGGTAGAATAGCAGGGTGAGGTGGCTGGGGTGGCAGGATGGCAATGGAGACATGGTTGGGGTGGTAGACTAGCAGGGTGAGGTGGCTGGGGTGGCAGGATGGCAATGGAGAGATGGTTGGGGTGGTAGAATAGCAGGGTGGGGTGGCTAGGGTGGCAGGATGGGAATGGAGAGATGGCTGGGGTGGTAGAATAGCAGGGTGGGGTGGCTGGGGTGGCAGGATGGCAATGGAGAGATGGTTGGGGTGGTAGAATAGCAGGGTGAGGTGGCTGGGGTGGCAGGATGGCAATGGAGAGATGGTTGGGGTGGTAGAATAGCAGGATGAGGTGGCTGGGGTGGCAGGATGGCAATGGAGAGATGGTTGGGGTGGTAGAATAGCAGGGTGAGGTGGCTGGGGTGGCAGGATGGCAAGGGAGAGATGGTTGGGGTGGTAGAATAGCAGGGTGGGGTGGCTGGGGTGGCAGGAGGGCAATGGAGAGATGGTAGGGGTGGTAGAATAGCAGGGTGGGGTGGCTGGGGTGGCAGGATGGCATGGAGAGATGGTTGGGGTGGTAGAATAGCAGGGTGAGGTGGCTGGGGTGGCAGGATGGCAATGGAGAGATGGTTGGGGTGGTAGAATAGCAGGGTGAGGTGGCTGGGGTGGCAGGATGGCAATGGAGAGATGGTTGGGGTGGTAGAATAGCAGGGTGAGGTGGCTGGGGTGGCAGGATGGCAATGGAGAGATGGTTGGGGTGGTAGAATAGCAGGGTGAGGTGGCTGGGGTGGCAGGATGGCAATGGAGAGATGGTTGGGGTGGTAGAATAGCAGGGTGGGGTGGCTAGGGTGGCAGGATGGCAATGGAGAGATGGTTGGGGTGGTAGAATAGCAGGGTGGGGTGGCTGGGGTGGCAGGATGGCAATGGAGAGATGGCTGGGGTGGGAGAATAGCAGGATGAGGTGGCTGGGATGGCAGGATGGCAATGGAGAGATGGTTGGGGTGGTAGAATAGCAGGGTGAGGTGGCTGGGGTGGCAGGATGGCATGGAGAGATGGTTGGGGTGGCAGGGTAGCAGGGTGAGATGGCTGGGGTGGCGGGATGGCATGGAGAGATGGTTGGGGTGGTAGAATAGCAGGATGAGGTGGGTGGGGTGGCAGGATGGCAATGGAGAGATGGTTGGGGTGGTAGAATAGCAGGGTGAGGTGGCTGGGGTGGCAGGATGGCAATGGAGAGATGGCTGGGGTGGCAGGATGGCAATGGAGAGATGGTTGGGGTGGCAGGGTAGCAGGGTGAGGTGGCTGGGGTGGCAGGATGGCATGGAGAGATGGTTGGGGTGGCAGGGTAGCAGGGTGAGGTGGCTGGGGTGGCAGGATGGCAATGGAGAGATGGTTGGGGTGGTAGAATAGCAGGATGAGGTGGCTGGGGTGGCAGGATGGCAATGGAGAGATGGTTGGCGTGGTAGAATAGCAGGGTGAGGTGGCTGGGGTGGCAGGATGGCAATGGAGAGATGGTTGGGGTGGTAGAATAGCAGGGTGAGGTGGCTGGGGTGGCAGGATGGCAATGGAGAGATGGTTGGGGTGGTAGAATAGCAGGGTGAGGTGGCTGGGGTGGCAGGATGGCAATGGAGAGATGGTTGGGGTGGTAGAATAGCAGGGTGAGGTGGCTGGGGTGGCAGGATGGCAATGGAGAGATGGTTGGGGTGGTAGAATAGCAGGGTGAGGTGGCTGGGGTGGCAGGATGGCATGGAGAGATGGTTGGGGTGTTAGAATAGCAGGGTGAGGTGGCTGGGGTGGCAGGATGGCAATGGAGAGATGGCTGGGGTGGTAGAATAGCAGGGTGGGGTGGCTGGGGTGGCAGGATGGCAATGGAGAGATGGCTGGGGTGGTAGAATAGCAGGGTGAGGTGGCAGGATGGCAATGGAGAGATGGTTGGGGTGGTAGAATAGCAGGATGAGGTGGCTGGGGTGGCAGGATGGCAATGGAGAGATGGTTGGGGTGGTAGAATAGCAGGGTGAGGTGGCTGGGGTGGCAGGATGGCAATGGAGAGATGGTTGGGGTGGCAGGGTAGCAGGGTGAGGTGGCTGGGGTGGCAGGATGGCAATGGAGAGATGGTTGGGGTGGCAGGGTAGCAGGGTGAGGTGGCTGGGGTGGCAGGATGGCAATGGAGAGATGGTTGGGGTGGTAGAATAGCAGGGTGAGGTGGCAGGATGGCATGGAGAGATGGTTGGGGTGGCAGGGTAGCAGGGTGAGGTGGCTGGGGTGGCAGGATGGCATGGAGAGATGGTTGGGGGTGGCAGGGTAGCAGGGTGAGGTGGCTGGGGTGGCAGGATGGCAATGGAGAGATGGTTGGGGTGGTAGAATAGCAGGGTGAGGTGGCAGGATGGCATGGAGAGATGGTTGGGGTGGCAGGGTAGCAGGGTGAGGTGGCTGGGGTGGCAGGATGGCAATGGAGAGATGGTTGGGGTGGCAGGGTAGCAGGGTGAGGTGGCTGGGGTGGCAGGATGGCAATGGAGAGATGGTTGGGGTGGTAGAATAGCAGGGTGAGGTGGCAGGATGGCAATGGAGAGATGGTTGGGGTGGCAGGGTAGCAGGGTAAGGTGGCTGGGGTGGCAGGATGGCATGGAGAGATGGTTGGGGTGGCAGGGGAGCAGGGTGACGTGGCTGGGGTGGCAGGATGGCATGGAGAGATGGTTGGGGTGGTAGAATAGCAGGGTGAGGTGGCAGGATGGCAATGGAGAGATGGTTGGGGTGGCAGGGTAGCAGGGTGAGGTGGCTGGGGTGGCAGGATGGCATGGAGAGATGGTTGGGGTGGCAGGGTAGCAGGGTGAGGTGGCTGGGGTGGCAGGATGGCAATGGAGAGATGGTTGGGGTGGTAGAATAGCAGGGTGAGGTGGCAGGATGGCATGGAGAGATGGTTGGGATGGTAGAATAGCAGGGTGAGGTGGCTGGGGTGGCAGGATGGCATGGAGAGATGGTTGGGGTGGTAGAATAGCAGGGTGAGGGGGCTGGGGTGGCAGGATGGCAATGGAGAGATGGTTGGGGTGGCAGGGTAGCAGGGTGAGGTGGTTGGGGTGGCAGGATGGCATGGAGAGATGGTTGGGGTGGTAGAATAGCAGGGTGAGGTGGCTGGGGTGGCAGGATGGCATGGAGAGATGGTTGGGGTGGTAGAATAGCAGGGTGAGGTGGCTGGGGTGGCAGGATGGCATGGAGAGATGGTTGGGGTGGCAGGGTAGCAGGGTGAGGTGGCTGGAGTGGCAGGATGGCAATGGAGAGATGGTTGGGGTGGTAGAATAGCAGGATGAGGTGGCTGGGGTGGCAGGATGGCAATGGAGAGATGGTTGGGGTGGTAGAATAGCAGGGTGGGGTGGCAGGATGGCATGGAGAGATGGTTGTGGTGGCAGGGTAGCAGGGTGAGGTGGCTGGGGTGGCAGGATAGCATGGAGAGATGGTTGGGGTGGCAGGGTAGCAGGGTGAGGTGGCTGGGGTGGCAGGATGGCAATGGAGAGATGGTTGGGGTCGTAGAATAGCAGGGTGAGGTGGCAGGATGGCATGGAGAGATGGTTGGGGAGGGAGGATAGCAGGGTGAGGTGGCAGGATGGCATGGAGAGATGGTTGGGGAGGGAGGATAGCAGGGTGAGGTGGCAGGATGGCATGGAGAGATGGTTGGGGAGGGAGGATAGCAGGGTGAGGTGGCAGGATGGCATGGGGAGATGGTTGGGGAGGGAGGATAGCAAGATGAAGGGTGAGGGTGGAGAGGTGATTAGCAGGGAGAGGTGATTTGGGGGGCAGGATAGCAGGGAGACGTCGGGATGGCATCAAGGGGTAGGGTATGGCGAGATAACACGGGCAAGAGGTTGAGGTGGTAGGATGGCAGGGGGGTGGGGGGTCGGGTCGTTGCAAGAGGCAGGCCGTGGCAAAGTAGCATTGTAAGGTGGGTTGGGTGGTAGCAAGAGCCAAGTCGCGACTCTTTCTCTCTCTCTCTATCTATCTATCTCTGTTTCTCTCTCGTTACGCTTATTTTCAATTCTCATTGTGGCTAGTTTCATTTTCATATATAAATATATGTGTGTGTGTGTGTGTGTGTGTGTGTGTGTGTGTGTGTGTGTGTGTGTGTGTGTGTGTGTGTGTGTGTGTGTGTGTGTGTGTGTGTGTGTGTGTGTGTGTGTGTGTGTGTGTGTGTGTGTTTGTGCATGTGTGTGTGTGCACACAGACACACAAACACACAGACATATACATGCACACATTCGCGTGCGTGGTCATGAGCGTGTGTGTTGTGTCGGCCAGTAGCAAAGTGATTGACAGACGGGGAGAGAGAAAGAGAAAATGAGCGCATTCGTGCAGGAGTCGTGAGAGCGCGGGCGGGACTGGTCGCGCTCGTACGTGCGAACGCCATCCCCTCAGCAGCTATTGCGTACAACGTAAATCATCCGAGGCTCCGAAAACCTTGCTTGGCCGTCTTAAGACGATCATGTTTTAAGTTCTTCTGCAAATAACACGCAATCATTCCCTTCTTCCCCCCGCGAGATGATGGCCTTTTACCAGGCTTCTTATCGCCAGGGGAAAGTAGCATTACGACATCGCGGGCTGTCTCGGCGGAAAGAGTAACTGCGAAGGCTTACCGAGGCTCGTAGGGTTTATCGCCGCTGGTGACATAAACCTACATATATGGGTTTTATTTCGGAATTGATTTTCTCGGGGAAAACCATAACAGTGCTCGTTTATATATTTTGGGAGGTTATCAGTTCCTTCATGATATTGAAATTTATCATGACTTTGTTGAACAATGTCCATCCTTTACATATGAATTACGTATGTACGTGCACGATAGTTAATTAGTTGAACTTTAAAACACGGTGCACCTTAATTACCCTTCCTTTAAACTACCACATCCCTTGCACGATGCGGGTTACCGAGCATATTCTCCTATCCATTTAACAAGTTTACTTCTATTCTGTTTTATACGCATGGGAAAGAAAATTACAAAAGTTTCTTACTCAAAATGATTGACGTGAGAAATCCCTCCATTGAACATCTTTCCTGTTTTGCGGCATTTTGTCGCCGTGCCTGTCAAGCGAGATGTGATAATAATGTAATTTATGATAATTGACTTTTTACCGAGCTGTTGCATGCTCATTGAGGGGAAATCTTGTAAAAGTAAATGTTTTTCAATCTAATACTTACAAGAAGTCAAAGCTTATCGTACAAATTCTTTGCATGGGAAATCCGAAATTCATATATCAGTAGGAATACACCTCGTCTCTTTACACGTGGTTGCGTTTTCTCGGAGGCGAATGATGGCAGATAAAAGAAATATGAATATCCTATAAACAGAATTTTCCGCTAGATAATTCAGGTTTTATAGGACTTTTGCGTCACACGGCGAGCTACGCGGACACAATACTTTTTTTTTTTTTTTTAGTAGAAGTGATACTTCTTCCTCAAATGTATTGCAGTTGTGCAAACGTTTACATATTGCTTGGATGAACCAGAATTTATTCCATACATACACCTGTGTGTATATTTGCATTTTGTTTATTGTCGCCCCGTTTGCATTTGCACTAGATATATGAAAGCGCTTATTCACGCGAGGAAATAATCTTGTATACAAATATGAGAAATATGCTTTCAGAAGCATATAGATACACACGAACAAATGCAGACAGACGCATGGACAAACATATCCACACACAATAACTTGTATAAACAGGAATAAAAACGTACGCAAACACACACGATTTCGCACATGTATGGACAAAGATATACTGTATGTACACGCAAAGTCGAATTAAGTACTTATATTTTAAGTACATTGTTCAAACACACACGCGCGCACACACACACACACACACACGACATCCCTCACACCCACCACTCACGCAAAAAGGTCAAAATAATCCACAGGCGTCAGCCATCCCGGTCGCCGCGGAGCCGCCCTGACAAATATGCTTCGACGCACAACAAAAAATAGACAACTGGACGCGGACCAATTAGAGGCCGGCCAGTACACGATAACCTGAGCGTAATTGTCGACAATTAGGGATGTGTTGTTGTGCTGATGTGATCTGTAAACTTTCCCGGAATTCGGCTATCAGGATATACTCTCATGGGGTATGCTAAATGGCAGTTTACCAAGCATGTTGTATACACATAAATATATGCATGCATGTCGACATACACACAAACAAACATCCATCAATCTATCTATCTATCTATCTACCTATATACATACATACATAAATATATATATATATATATATATATATATATATATATATTTATATATATATATATATATATATATATATATATATATATATATGTATGTATATATATGTATGTATATATGTATACATAAATATATATATATATATATATATATATATATATATATATATATGTATATATATATGTATATATATATATATACATATTTACATATATACATGCACACACACACGCAGACACACATATATATGAGTGTGTGTGTGTGTGTGTAGATAGATATATGGATGGGTAGGCAGATAGATTTAGACATAGACAGACAGAAGAGAGAGAGGGAGAGATAGAAATATAGAGAGAGGCGTGTGTGCATAGACTTACAAGCGCAGATGTATTTGGTCAGTCGTAGGTTGCTGTGGCAGAGGCGGCCAGCGAAGGAGTGGCACCTCAGCTACACAGATGTGGTGGAAGAACTCTACGGAATATTGATAATTAAATTCATAGCTAAAAAGGAATATATAAAAGATAAATATATATATATATATATATATATATATATATATATATACATGCATACATATGTATATATATATATATATATATATATATATATATATATATATATATATATATATATGTGTGTGTGTGTGTGTGTGTGTGTGTGTGTGTGTGTGTGTGTGTGTGTGTGTAAACACCCACATACATACATACATACATATGTATATATATATATATATATATATATATATATATATATATATAGAGAGAGAGAGAGAGAGAGAGAGAGAGACAGAGAGAGAGAGAGAGAGAGAGCGAGAGAGAGAGAGATATAGATAGATAGATAGATATAGATAGATAGATATAGATAGATAGATAGATAGACAGATAGATAGATAGATATAGTTATTTATTTATATATCTATATCTATATATCTATATCTATATCTATATCTATATCTATATCTATATCTATATCTATCTATCTATCTATATATATATATATATATATATATATATATATATATATATATATATATATATATATATATATATATATATATATATATACGCACACGAGGGGCACTCATTAAAGATTTCCCCTGATCCTTTTCTGCTTACCCAAAGAAGCTGAAATTTCACATGCATAGAGATAGATATCTCCTACTGTTGATTTGCAGTGCTTAACTTACAATAGATCTGTTGCAGCTGTGAATGTCCAGTAAGGTATGAAAATGGAACTAGTGGAGTAATTAGTGATCTAGTCAGAGAGCCCAGGGAGATTTAATCAGCATGTCGAATACAAAAGGTTTGACACCTGGGTTGAACACCTCAGGGGCCATGGATCCCTAAACGGCCATTCTTAAGTGAACACGTTGTGGGTTTGGCCACTTAAGAACGATCTAATTAATGCTAATTACCACTTTTAATCAGCATGTTGAGTACATCAGTGAAACCTTTACAGAATATACTTTACGGCATGTTGATATCATATTGGTAATTCTTAACTGTCGGTTTTGTGGAAAAAGCCACTTAAGAAGAGGTCAAAGGTACTGGGTCAAGATTGGACTTCAAATGTAAATTTTAATGGGAGGAATAAGGATCACTTGTTTAATCATCCATTCTCGGGTAGCGTTATTACACAGAACAAAAAAAGTGAAAAAATGGGTACGCTTTTTACTCCCACTGGCTTTAAAGTTTTATCAGCATGGTTGAAGACATCCATGAAACCTACACCAAAATGTTCCTCTACCAACACATAATAAGAATCAATCATTCTTGTGTCAAAATTTTGGACAACCACTTAAGAACGACGGACAGGTCAAAGTGCACTCGTTGACCCAACCAAACGTTTCACTCATCATGCGGAGTACATCAATACAACTTGCAGGATATGTTCCCCGAGACATCTTGACAGCATCCAAGCCTTTCTTAAGTATCTCCATGCTGATCAAATTTCTCTGGGCTCTCTGACTAATCAGGTTTCTATACTTGAATGACCGCACACCACAAGAGACCTTCGATGAAATGAACGCAACCTTTGAGAATGCCCCATCATGTGACGTTGTTAAACAGTGGCATCGCCAGTTCAGGTGTAGTCAGAGATCCGTGGAAACGGCTCCTATCCCAGGGCGACCCCATCTGCCACTGATGAGTGCACCATCCATCAGTGGAGACTGCCACTTTGGACGATTGCCGTATTGCTGTTCGTCAGTTAGCCTAAGATGCCAAGATTAGTGTTGGGTCTGTGGACAAAATCTTTTATGACCATCTGCATGTGCCAAGAAAGTCAGGACTTCTTTGACAGACTAATTACGCACCTGGCAGCTGTGAAGCAGCAGTGCGCGCGATCTGTTCATATGTAAACAGCTACCAGGAAAAACGCGCTCTCATCAAAATTGAAAATGCTTTCACCTGTATTCGTAGAGACGTTTTTTAGGTCATCAAAAGAATAAATTTCATGCTTCTTTCGGTTCCTCTAGCAGGCCTATTTAAAGGCCTCTTACCTCTTTTACGTAGAGACCTTGCAATTTGCGACAGGATGGCAGCAAGGGGACTTCAGGTCCAGGCCTTTTCTTTGTTAGTGTCGACAGGCCCTCCAGTTACCAACTAATGAATTTAATATATGGTACCTGGATGATGCAACACTGGGTGGCACTGCATAGAATGTTTTGACTGATCTGCCCAACCTCATCTCGGAGCTGCAGTCAGTGATGCCAATTTCGAATCTATTCTCCCCAGCCACTCACAAGAGGAAAAATGACAGACTCTTAAGGCGTTTTAAGCAGGGAAAGTTCTTGCCTAAAATCTTAACTTTTTCTTGCAAACTCAAGAAATTTTCTTGCTTTCTCAAGCGACCCCGGTAGATGGCTAGACTTGCGCCTGCTAAGCGGTGTACCGTCACCTTGGCAACAGCGTCATTCGTGTACCGGAATGGTTACAATCCTGTGAATGCGGGCGTTGGCCAAGAATTTCGCTTAATATTTTATCAAAGAATTTTTTTACGGTATCCGATTCTGTAATTTCCATATAATCATATTCAATTAAAATGAAATTAACTGAAAACGAAAGGAGATAGTGGAGATTATGGGAATAAAAAGTTTTCTTTTAAATCATAAATCATTATAAGACAAATAATTTATCTCTTACTTTTAAACTTTTCGTCTCTAAATCGAGAATACATCTACTATTCAACGAAATATTTCAAGTGAAAAAGTTTGAAAAAATTCTAGCAACATTCATCAGTTGATATTGTATTCGGTGACCATTACTTTCGACTTAATAAAAT